>NC_139352.1:52700042-52917542 GCF_055883805.1 Amblyomma maculatum
TGCCTCACAGTAGCGGGTTAAATAACGCACACAAGAATCCATCGGTTTTCTTTAGAGGACCGTGGGAAAGGTCCAAGAAGGTCAATGCCAACTTGCTCAAACTTGGCTGTTGGAGGTGTGACTGGCTGCAGTTTTCCATGTGGGCTTGAAGTCGACAGCTTAAACAGCTGGCTACATATCGCTTGATCGTTGAACGCATCTTCGACCAGTAAAATCGCTGCTGTGTTCGGTGGAGTGTACGGGCCACTCCCAGGTGACCAGACGTGGCGTCACCATGCGTCATTTCTAGAACTGTGATACGTAGGCTTTCTGGAACGACAAGAAGCATACGTGCTCCCCCAGAGGGGAATTGTTTCTTGTAAAGCACTCCTTCGCGAATGCTAAATGTGTTCTTCATATGATCATTGCCGGAATCAAAAAGTGAAGTTATTGTTTTGTCTTTGCGTTGCTCGGTTCGGAAAACTCGGAGATCGGGGAAGGTTTGTGGAACTGGAGCCAAATATTCATCGAAATTGTCTGAGTCATTATCAGTCGTTTGAAGCGGCAAACGCGAAAGACAGTCAGCATCTGAGTGTTTATGGCCGTTTTTATGCACCACAGTAAAATTAAACTCTTGTAGGCGTAAAGCCCAATCGAGCGAGCCGCCCACAGGGGTCACGAAGACTCACGAGCCAGCAAAGGGAATGGTGGTCGGTCACAATCGTAAAAGCATTCCCGTACAGATAGTAACTAAAGCGCTGTACAGCGAAAACAACGGCTGGACATTCTTGCTCCGTAACCGTGTAATTTCTTTAACATTTACTCAACGAGCGGCTGGCATACGCTATCACGTGCTGATCGCGTCCATGGCGTTGTATAAGTACAGCGCCGATACCGATACCACTTGCGTCAGTATGTACTTCAATTGGAGCTGATGGGCAGAAGTGGCGGAGGATTGGGCCCGAGGTCAAAAGAAACTTCAGATGACGGAAAGCTGAGTCACATTCGCTGGTCCAATTGAATGGTGTATCTTTATGCAGTAGACTTGTAAGTGGGTAAGCGATGTCTGCAAACCTTGGTATAAAGCGTCGAAAGTACGAGCATAGCCAAAAAAAGCTCTGCAGCTCTTTTACTGATTTGGGCACGGTAAAACTTTTGACGGCTTCAATTTTCTTGGGATCTGGTCGAACACCTTCTTTGTCAACTAAGTGACCGAGGACAATTGTTTCACGATCGCCAAAATGACATTTCTTTGCATTCAGTACAAGACCAGCTCGTTCCATGCAATTAAGTACGATATCCAGACGGCTGTTGTGCTCACTAAATGTTTTGCCAAAAATTACTACGTCGTCCAAATAACATAAACAAATTTGCCACTTTAGTCCACGTAGAATTGTATCCATGAACCGCTCGAATGTGGCAGGTGCATTACATAATCCAAAAGGCATATCATTAAATTCGTAAAGTCCGTCTGGTGTTACGAATGCCGTTTTTTCTTTATCTGCAATATGCATGGGGATTTGCCAGTAATCGGATCTCAAGTCAATAGAAGAAAAGTATGAAGCTGAGTGCAGACAGTCAATTGCGTCATCTATACGTGGAAGCGGGTAGACATCTTTCTTCGTGACTGAATTTAAACGGCGGTAGTCAACACAAAACCTCCATGTGCCATCTTTCTTTTTAACAAGGATAACTGGAGCTGCCCAAGGACTACAGGACTCTCGAATAATGCCGCACTTCAGCATGTCTTGAACTTGCTCATTTATTACCTTACGTTCAGTTGCTGAGACTCGATAGGGCTTCTGACGTATTGGAGGGGCGGACCCAGTGTTGATCGTGTGAGGAATACGACTGGTAGGCAGTGGCATGGAATCATCCTTGGCAAAGTCGAACACAGTCACGTGTTTCAGTAGTTATTGCACTAGAATACGACGCTCAGTTGTAGAAAGAAACTTACTAATCATAGCCGTAACTTGGGTCTCCATGCCTGGTCGCACCTGCTGCTCAGTGACAGAGCTGTTTAACGCCGTGACGGAACCGGATATGCCTTCCTCGAAACGGGCGAGTTTTAAGCCCCGAGGCAACACAGTTGGCTCTTCGGAGTGGTTCACTGTCCATAGCTCAGTGCGGCTTCTAGTCACGGGAATGACGCAACGAGGTACAAGGATACTCTTCTTAGAGAAGGTGAATCTCGTAGGTTCTACTATAGCCTCAAAAGATTTGCACTGGTTCCGAATAGAGAAAACCCGCACGAATGCTGCAGATAACGCTGGCACAATTGTGTCTTCTTCCACAGCAAATGCTCCAAATTCAGGTGTCGAGTCATCCGCAAGAACCGAAAGTAGTGAAGGATTCAAAGCAATCTCTCCCGTACCACAGTCTAAAGTTGCACCACACTCTTGCAGAAAATCAATCCCAAAAATCACATCATGCGTAGACCGAGGCAGTACTGCAAATTCTACTCTAAACTTGAGGCCGCCAATAACAACATCCGAAGCACACACACCAAGAGGAACTAAAGGTTCACCACCGACACCACGGAATAACACTGCACGGTCACCACTGAACATTACTTTTCTACCTAAACGGTTCTTAAAACTCAAACTCATAACAGATACTGTAGCACCAGTGTGCACAAGAGCCATTGTTTTCACACCATCAACAAACATTTCCAATTTGTTCTTTAACATAAACACGGGCAGAGGTATGGACGTCATCGACTCGCCGGCGGCCTCACCTCCATCGGCCGCGCCCCCTAGTTTCCCTGAGGCGGAGGGGTAGAACGACGTCGAGGGGAAGGTGACCTGCGCGGGCGCTGGGGTGGCGGCGTCACACTACGATGAGATGCAGGAGATGAATTCCGCAAATATGTCGAATGGTGTGAGTCCCCAGTAGGCATAGTCGGGGATCGCTGTTGTTTGGTGTGCAGCCGTCCGTGAATGTTCGCGTGGGGTCGGTAATCTTGGATAGTTGGAAAACGACGGCGGCAGTATCTAGCGATATGCCCCGCAATGCCACACCTGTAGCACACAGGTTGAGGGCGCCAGCGCGACGTTGGTTGTAGCGAGGCTCTCGCTGCTGACGAACCACATTTTCAGAGTAGGCGGGCCTCTTTTCCATCGGCTGGTGGTCATAACGTTGAGTACAGCTGCGCTGATCGTCCATATGCGAAGCGCGGCTAGGTTGAACCCACGGAGTGGACAGGGCGGCAACATTTGCCTGCGGTGCACAACTCTGCCGCACATATTCTTCACTACAGATGGCGTCCCTAGATCTTGACAATTCCTCGCGTACAATCTCTCGTATCATATTAGCCACGGAAACTGAAGGTCAGGCTTCAACACTGGCTACAGAGGTGACATTGGCCAGTCTTCCGAATTTAGGTGTAATTCGTCGCAGCTTAAGAGCCTCAAATGTTCTACAATGCTTTATAACATCAGCGGTGGTGCTCAGGTTTTCTTTGCTAATAAGAAAATTATAAACGTCTTCCGCTATTCCTTTCAGGAGGTGACCGACTTTGTCTTCTTCAAGCATAGTGGGGTTGACGAGTTTGCATAGCTTTAAGATGGCTTCGATATATGCAGTACAAGTTTCTCCGGGTACTTGCGCCCGGTGAAACAAAGTTTGTTCAGCGCGCTTCTTCTTTGCAGGTTCATCCCCAAAATTTTTCTTGATTTCGCTTGTAAAGATAGCCCATGTACTTAATAAATCCTCGTGATTATCGAACCAGTCAAAGGCAGTGGCGGCAAGGAAGAGCACCACATTAGCCAGCTTAGTAGCGGCGGTCCAGTGATTGTATTTACTCACTCTTTCGTAGTGCTTCAGCCACTCATCAACGTCCTCCTCAGGTCTTCCGGAAAAAATACGCGGCTCTCGATAATGGGGCCAGTTGTTCGCCGTGGATGGTCCTGGCTGCTCGGTACTGCCGTCTTCAGCCATGTCTGATGGCATTGGTGGTAGGCCAGCAAGTCTACGGCTTCTTCGGTAGATGAAACGCTCCGTGGTCGCTACCCAGCACCTCCACCAAGATGTTACGTGCTTTGTACGCACGGGGGGTTTATTTACAGGGATCGGTACAAACAGGACTGCGGCGAAGCGTACAAACGTCCCTCTGCCCTTGCTCTTCTTTCTTCTTCACCGATCTACCCGACCGCTCATCATCTTTCGTCGACGTTCTACGAAGGTGCGTGACAATATATATATCTATATAGTAAATGAAAAGATAAACTGCTTCATTACGAAACATCAGATACACCGACGTTTGAGCTAGAAGCTGACCTTCGTCAGGACTGGGTGTCGGGATAGTCAACATTAGCTTACCAATGTTGAATATCCCCATTAAAAATGATTCAAATATTCTGAACAGAGGCTTATCCTGTACAGTGTTGCCGCTAGGGAATTTAAGTAGTATAATTGGTAATGACGGAAAAACGAGACGAAGTAAGCGAAGTCTTCCCTTCATTGATTTTACTTTCATTACTAAAGATTTTAGCCTAATGCAGTAAACATCACGCATATGCATTTGCGCGCTTTTGAAGAATAATATTTCAAACATGATTTATTTTTATAGCGACGAAGGAACGCGCAGTGCAGCAGCATTGTAATGGCCAGTCTTTGCAAGGCTAAGGTTACAGTTAGAAACAATGGATATCGAGTGACCATTATAATCGTCATCAGTCTGCATGTTTGAACTAAATTGTCATATAAATTTAAATTGAAAATATGTACATTGTGAAAATTTCTGCTAAGCATTAGGGCTGCACAATACGGAATATAACTTACAATAAAGAAAGCGGAGATCCGTGCGGAGAAAATTCACGTTTCGCCATTGTTATCTGCAGTAAAAAAAGGTTCATCGCGGAAAATTCATGCACCTCAGTCATAATTTAGGAAGCTGCTATTGCTGCAAGAGTATAGCGGAGAATGTAACGAACCGTTCGGATGCAAAATCTTGGTGACGTTTTATTTTACACCAATGTATTCTTTTTCTACGGTCCAAACCTCAATAAATACGACGCTATAAACGACTGAATGCTCTTGTGACTAAATCGTCTCTAGAACATACAGGAAAATATATTTTAGTTTGCTCTCAGGATCACATAACTTGGGGCGATATCGTTGTGTAATATTCTATGCACCACAATTCAGTGGACAATTGTGGTTTTCGTGCAACGACATTCTTAGTGGCACTTACCCGAAATAGGTGCTTCGAAACTCTGCGCTACTTCCATGTTGCTTTCGTTGAATTGCGGAAAGCTGGGCTTATCAACTTTCTTTTCTTTTTCTGCAAGAGCTATTCAGTGGCGGCGCCGGAATAACCCGTAATCTACACGAAGGCCATTCTTTCCGAGACACCCATGTGCGCTTGTTACTTGCCCACTCTTTCTGCAAATGATAATAACAACTTTTGCAATTGAGGTTCCGCGTTCTTCTATAAGGCCGCAGTATAGAGCTTTCACCTGGCTTAGGCCAGGCACACCAGATCCTAGAGCATATATGCTGTGCTTGTCTCCCCTATTCCCTGGCCAACTTCGGCAGGAAGCGTTGTCACTATATGGATGAAAAAATATATAGTGCCACTTGCCTTTCGTTGGTAGCTTCTGAATGCAAAGCACAAAATCAAGGGTAAATATGCTTTCACGGTGCTGTAGAAGCTTCAATTTCATCACAAATCAACATTCTGCGGTTTATAAAACTGGGCAGATTTCTGAATTGGCCTTTCCGTGCGAATAAAGCCCGGTCTGTTTTGGAGTATGATTACAGGAGAACATATTGGACTAAAGCAGCTTCACCTTCACTATAAGACTGTGTTTAGCGGCGCCGTCGTTCAACCCGACATTTTGCGTTTGGCAGTTTTTTCTCCTTGCGCGCACCGACAGCGTGTCTGGGCAATATTTAGGTAGAACGAGAGCAAGAAAAGGGTGTACACGCTATAAAGGAGCACTGAACAAGGGTAAAGGGGGGACGCCTCAGTTCGCAGGTCGAGCCAACGTTTCGACAAGTGGACTTGTATTCGTCCTGGCCAACGACATTGTGGAATCAATATTTCGCCGCGCAGACTGGCACATTATTAAAGGTGGAATGTGTTTGCACAACAAGAGAGCGTTAATATTCGTTGGAAAGGTGGCATTAGGCTTTCAAATGTGATCTGCGTAACCTGGCTTCAAGCTTGTGGCAAAATATCCACAAATGAAACTCAATCGATTGGTCCATCTTGAATACTAATTTCGCGGAGAACAGGTTCGGTGGTTCGGGCCGACGCGAAAACATCGCGTCGGCCTCTGTCTGCGTAGTAAAATATTGAGGAGTGGAAGTAATCAACCTCTCCAAATATGTGGACTCATTACAATATGCCCTAATTCATGGCCGACTCCGCCTTCCACAAGCTATAGCAAGAGCTTCAACCTTGTTATCAAAAGAATTAGTCGTTTAATTGCACACACGTGGGATACTTCGAAGAAAGAGCGCTCGTTCGCGATCATGCTTGACGCAAACAAAGTTGCTGACGGGCTTACCCGAGGAAACGGATAAGAGCTTCCTCATATTTGAGATGAAACCGTTTTTAGAGAGAGTAATTTTCTGAGCGCCTATTTGTTCAGCCGCTTTTGCACAGAAGTCCGTTTAAACTGTCCTCTGTCTTTCTTATCGTCATCGGAAATACACTTTCTCAAGGGTTTCAAGTAGCTTAGGCAGCCCCAATTTATTCGATGTTAACGTGCAGAAAAAATGAGAAAGGCCCGGCCAGAAGCCCTTTTCATGCATTGCCAAACAAACCCCTATTAAAGAACTATGAGACTACTCAAGACTGCAAAATAGGAAATGCCACAATATTTTCACTGTCGATAACATTCGTGCTCTAAGTTGTATTTGCTTTATTCGTGAGCGCGAGTTTGTTTTTCCTTCCATCGTCGGCACATCACCCGGCGCCCGCCGGTGATTGAAAAAGGATCATATATTTTTCAAGTAGGAAAACGCGAAATATAATGATCTGGCTCTTCTTGACGGTGCTTCTTAATTAGTTCCTTGGGGTCATATATCCTCTACAGCATCATCATTATCTTCTATAAGTTTTTCACTTATAGCCTTGAGGGCCTTGCTCTAGTACCCTGGCGTTGGCATCACTTGTGAGCGAAAAAATACGATCATGAATGTGGCACTAGCCAGATGATGTTAACATACACGGCATAACAATTTCCGGTAGGTTGCGTGACGCCACGACCCCATAAAACAAGGTCACGTCAAGAGCCGCCATATTGTGGTTTTATAGCAGCTGAACTCTCTGGGACCCTTGGAGCACGAGTCGGGCTGAAATTTTATTCCATGAGGCCGCTTTCGTACACTTCGGTTAAAGTGGGCATTTATTAACGCAAAAGCAATAATAAATGAGTAATTACTCCTTATTAGATGACCACACTCCCGAAATCGTATCCGGAAATTCTGCATGCTAATTTTTTTCTCACAATATGCCACCGGAAGTTAGTATATGTTGCTCTCATCACCTGATGACCTCGACAGCCATATGACGCCATGCGTCATATTGCCGCGAAACCTTCAAAACAGTATTTGTTGTTTTTTGGCGGCCGCCGGCATACAGGCTTATCACTCTGATTCTGGACCGCGTATCGGTTTCGTAATCTTTGTTTGTTAGTGCTCGATGTTGCGAGTCACACCTTTATCAGTTTTGTTGTAGCACAAGATGCACCGAGATCTGTCTCGAAGGTTCCGGCCACTCGGGTGTCTTTCCACAGTGTTCCAGCCCGTGCTGGTAGCTGTTTGAGACGTTATCTAGATTGTTCTGTGCAGCCTTTAAATTGAGCGTTGCCGAGTGTGACGGGCATTCTTTGTTCGACGATCGACGAGCACGTTTGTTTCTATCGCCGCCGCCGAGTTGCTTAGTTCTTTTGCGGGCGCAAGTCAGCCCAAATAAAGAGTTTCTTTAGTGCAATCATCGACCCTTCATTTGTGTCGTCGACCTCGTCACCACTACGTGACATCTGGTGGAGGTGCTGCCTCTGATCCTTCAAGCGAAGATCCCAGCCTTGTTCCTGTCGCCCTGGAAAACCAGCCTACAGGTCACCGATCCAGCCGCCGACTCCAAGGCCTACAACCCGAACACGGTCTGCTGTCTGACCCCCTTAGATCTCGGAAGGCATCGACGCTGACAATGGCCCAGCCTACAGCACCGGTTGTTTTCGTCGAACCCCGTGAGCCCCCCTGCTTCCATGGACGACCGGATGAAGATGCGGGAGATTGGATGGACCTTTTCGACCGTGTGGCAGATTTCAACGGCTGGAACGACGCTGCGAAACTCAGGCAGGTCTACTTTGTTCTTCAAGGACATGCCCGAATTTGGTTTGAAAATCACGAGACTTCTTTCAAGGATTGGGATATATTCAAAGCACAGTTCTTGATGGCCTTTACAAGTTCTGTCCGAAAAGAAAGAGCTCAGGCCCTCCTACAATCAAGAATTCAACTACCAAACGAGCCCGTCCTGGTCTACGTAGAAGAGATGAAACGCCTGTTTCGCCGCGCCGACCCTAACATGACCGAAGGTGAGAGAGTGAAATTCCTAATGCGAGGAGTTAAAGAGTCGCTTTTTGCGGGGCTTGTCCGAAACCCGCCGAAAACTGTGGAAGAATTTGAAAGTGAAGCATCGACCATCGAGAAGACGTTGGACACCCGGATGCGGCACTACGAGCGACCACTTCAGCCGGACTGCTCAATCCACTACCCCAGCGCATCTACAAGCGGAGAGAACCTTCGGGACCTCATCCGGGAGATCGTGCGAGAGGAGCTCCGCCGACTGATGCCATCATCGCAACAACCGCAGGTGGCGACGCTCGCGGACGTCGTCCGTGAAGTCCAGCAGGCGCTGGGCGTTCCTCAAGCGACGGCTGCGACTGTTCCAGCACACGAGGCAACAGCGATGAATTACGCTGGTGCATTACGTCGCCCTCCGCCCCGACGTGATGACTTTCCGAGCCCTCGCCGCTACCGTCCTGTTCCTGAAAACCGCCCCTTGGCCCCCGCCCGCCAAGCCTACCAACGACCAACAAGCCCCAGGAAGTGCGACGCCTGGAGGACTGCAAACAACCGGCCATTATGCTTCCACTGCGGTGAGGCCGGCCACATTCTGCGGCACTGCCCGTACCGACGAATCGGTCTCCGCGGATTTGCAGTCGACGCTCCACGACCACGCCCAGGTGAACGACCGCACGAAATCGACAACTATCTGCGTAGCGGTGAGATTGCGCCACCAAGCCGTCGATTCAGGTCCATCTCGGGGCCCGCTTTGCGTCGCCAGGACGTAACTATGATGGTAGTGTGCGCGGAAGGTCCCCAAGCCCCCGTAGGGGAAATTAAAGGCAGCAACCTTTGGAGGTGAGGTTGCTCAACGGCGAAAAGACGAAGATCCTCCGCCGCCGACGACCACTAACGACGACGCAACCATTTCTGCGCCGCTCCACACGACGACATCGACGACAACACGACCAGAGTGCAAGCAGACACCGCCGCCCAGCGAAGTAACAACGGTATGCCCCGGCCATGACCTGAAGAAACGACGGAGCCGAGATCGGACACTAAGGCCCACGTGCAATGCGAGGACGCGAACAAGTGACCTTGAAGTTTATGTCGACGGTCGCAGAGTCACTGCCCTAGTAGACACCGGAGCTGACTATTCAGTCATTAGTGGACCGTTAGCCTCTCAGCTCAGAAAAGTTACCACCGCTCGGGATGGCCCGCTGATTCGCACCGCAGGTGGAAACTTGATAACTCCATCGGGACGGTGTACTGCAAGAATAACCGTAAATGGGCGTACTTACCCCACCAGCTTTGTGGTCTTGCAGCAGTGCTCCCGCGACGTGATTTTAGGCACGGACTTCCTAAATGAACATAGGGCTATCATCGACTTGCGATTCAAGCTCATCAGGCTCTCTGCAGACAAAGCCATTCCTGCTACGACGATGTTGATGCAACACATCGCTCTAAATGTCCTCGATGAAGAATTGACCGTCCCGCCCCGATCAAGCATCGCAGTCTGCGTAGGTAGCGCAAACATCGAAACCGCTGAAGGCATCGTCGAAGGAAATATCCAATTGCTCTTAGAACAAGGTGTCGGCATCGCAAGAGGCATCGCGAAATTCCGGAGAGGTCAAGCTCAGGTGCTGGTAAGAAACTTCACCGAAGAATACCGGCATCTCAACAAAAGCACGACGATCGCTTTTCTCGACGAATTAGCCGACCTCAAAGATGTATTCGCCCTCCACGACCAAACGCTGGAAGACGCACCGGACCAATTCCGTCAGCCCAAATTTGACATCAACCCGGCATTGACCCACGGCAAAAAAGACCAGATTCTCAGTCTTCTTCGAAGCTACGGGGAGTGCTTCTCGTCATCATCGAAGGTACGACAAACACCACTGGCCAAGCACCGCATTATAACGGACCAACACGCCCGACCTCTGCGCCAAAGCCCTTATCGTGTATCGCCGCGAGAACGCCAGGCCATTCGTGATCAAGTTGAGGAAATGCTGCGTGATGACGTAATCCAGCCATCGAACAGCCCCTGGGCGGCACCAGTCGTTTTGGTCAAGAAGAAAGACAGCACACTTCGCTTCTGCGTTGATTACCACCGCTTGAATAGCATAACGAAGAAGGATGTCTACCCGCTTCCCCGCATCGACGACACTCTCGACCGACTCTGCAATGCAAGGTACTTCTCATCGATGGACCTGAAGAGCGGATATTGGCAAATTGAGGTCGACGAAAGAGATCGCGAGAAGACCGCATTCATCACACCGGACGGCCTTTATGAGTTCAAGGTGATGCCATTTGGCCTCTGCTCCGCACCAGCCACGTTTCAACGAGTAATGGACACAGTCCTGGCAGGGTTGAAGTGGCAAATTTGTTTGGTATATTTGGACGACGTTGTTGTCTTCTCGTCAAACTTTGAAGACCACCTAAAACGACTACAGACAGTGTTGGAAGCCATCAAGTCCTCGGGACTAACGCTAAAAGCAGAGAAGTGTCACTTCGCCTACGAAGAACTCCGGTTCCTAGGTCACATCGTTAGCAAGGACGGTATTCACCCAGACCCGGAGAAAACAGCTGCAATCGCACAATTCCCACCGCCTGCCGACAAGAAAGCTGTGCGCCGATTCCTTGGGCTGTGCGCTTATTATCGACGATTTGTCAGAAACTTTTCGCGGATCGCCGAACCGTTGACGCAGCTTACAAAGGCTGACGTACCTTTTAAATGGGAAGCACCGCAAGGAGAAGCCTTCGACGAACTCAAGCGCCGCCTGCAATGCCCTCCCGTACTTGGCCACTTTGATGAAAACGCCGAGACCGAAATTCACACCGACGCGAGCAGTGTGGGCCTAGGAGCCGTTCTCGTCCAGAAGAGTGCCGGACAGGAGAAAGTAATCGCCTACGCTAGCAGGTCACTCACAAAAGCCGAAGTCAATTACTCGACGACCGAGAAGGAGTGCCTTGCAATCATCTGGGCCACTTCTAAGTTTCGTCCATACCTATACAGCCGACCATTCAAGGTGGTAAGCGACCATCACGCGCTCTGCTGGCTGGCTAATTTCAAAGATCCTTCCGGCCGCCTTGCCAGATGGAGCCTGCGACTTCAAGAATTTGACATGACTGTAGTCTATAAGTCGGGCCGAAAGCATTCCGACGCAGACTGCTTATCCCGCGCTCCCGTCGATGCTCCCCCGAAGGACGATGACGACGACGCCTTTTTGGGTCCGGTAAGCGCCAGCAGTTTCGCAGACCAACAGCGATCAAACCCTGAGCTGAAAGCGCTAGCCGATTACTTGGAAGGAAAGACCGCTTCCCCTCCTGGTGTGTTCAGGCGACATTTATCATCCTTCACGTTAAGCAATGGCCTCCTCGTGAAGAAGAACTTCGCACCCAACAAGACCGCGCAGCTTCTCGTAGTGCCTAAAACCCTTCGGCAAGAAATTCTGCAGGCGTTGCACGATGAGCCCACAGCAGGCCACCTCGGGTTTGCGCGCACGTTGCGTCGAATCCAAGAGAAGTATTACTGGCCACGACTGCCTGCCGAAGTTGCCCACTACGTGAAGACGTGCCGTGAGTGCCAACGACGCAAGACGCCGCCGATCAGACCAGCAGGACTAATAAACCCGATTCCGCCCCCAATCATGCCCTTGCAACAAATTGGGATGGATCCCCTTGGCCCCTTTCCATCTTCGTCTATGGGTAACAAGTGGATCATCGTGGCCACTGACTACCTTACCCGTTACGCCGAAGCAAGAGCACTACCAAATGGTACCGCGGCAGAAGTCGCCAAATTTTTTGTCGAACAAATTCTCTTGCGACACGGCGCCCCAGAAGTGCTCATCACGGACAGGGGAACGGCGTTTACGGCAGAGTTGACGCAAGCCATCCTGGAATACAGTCACACAAGCCATCGACGAACAACTGCGTACCATCCCCAGACCAATGGCCTTACGGAGCGCCTGAACAAAACGATCGCGGACATGATCGCTATGTACGTCGACGCTGAACACAAGACCTGGGACGCCATCTTGCCGTACGTGATCTTCGCGTATAACACGGCAGTCCAGGATACGACCAGAGCGACCCCGTTTAAGCTTGTGTACGGCAGGGAGCCCACGACGACGCTCGACGCAATGCTGCCGCACGTAACCAGCGCAGACAACCTTGACGTCGCCGCCTACCTGCAGCGTGCGGAGGAAGCCCGACGACTCGCACGGCTGCGTATTAAAGACCAACAGCGCACCGACAGACGACGATACAATTTACGACGACGCCACGCAGAGTACAATCCAGGAGACCAAGTATGGGTTTGGACACCAATTCGCCGTCGCGGATTAAGTGAAAAGTTGTTGCGTCGATACTTTGGGCCATACAAAATCATTCGCCGCGTCGGACCACTGGACTATGAAGTCATTCCCGACGGAACGTCAGCATCACAACGGCGACGCGCACGCCCAGAAATCGTACATGTTGTACGACTGAAGCCATATTACGCGCGTTAAAAAAAATCCGTGGTAGTGTTTATGTTTAAGTTTCTTTGTTTTGGAACATCGAGGCGATGTTTTTTTTTTAAGGGGGGAGTAATGCCGCGAAACCTTCAAAACAGTATTTGTTGTTTTTTGGCGGCCGCCGGCATACAGGCTTATCACTGTGATTCTGGACCGCGTATCGGTTTCGTAATCTTTGTTTGTTAATGCTCGATGTTGTGCACCGAGATCTGTCTCGAAGGTTCCGGCCACTCGGGTGTCTTTCCACAGTGTTCCAGCCCGTGCTGGTAGCTGTTTGCGACGTTATCTAGATTGTTCTGTGCAGCCTTTAAATTGAGCGTTGCCGAGTGTGACGGGCATTCTTTGTTCGACGATCGACGAGCACGTTTGTTTCTATCGCCGCCGCCGAGTTGCTTAGTTCTTTTGCGGGCGCAAGTCAGCCCAAATAAAGAGTTTCTTTAGTGCAATCATCGACCCTTCTTTTGTGTCGTCGACCTCGTCACCACTACGTGACAATATTGTCATGTGGCATTAAAATATGCTCAGTAATTTTCATAGACTTAAGCCACAAGTCATTCTAATATTTCTGGAATTTCCTCAAGCTGGAGTAAATTTGTAATGAGGGAATAATTACTGACTAGCATCCACCCAAGGGCAGCCATACGACTACAGAGAGAAGGTATACAGATTTCTGAAAAACTTTGTAGTTAAAGATAAATTCGCCCTGGTCCGGGGATCGAACCTAGGACCTCTGCACTTCCTGGTTAATAGCTCGAGTTATTGATCAGTTCGCTCTCACTCTACCTGTGATCTGCTGACCGTCCTGGTTAGCTCAGTTGGTACATCGGTTGGCTCCGAAAGGCGGTGGTCCCTGGTTTGATGCCCGGAGTATGACGAATTTTGTCTGTGTGTTGTCGGGAGAATGCTCGCGGCCTCATGTTGATGTGGTGTTAAAGCTTTGCTGGTAGCTTTGCTGCTAGTGGCTTTGTTCGGTTAGATTACTTTAGCACTGCTAGCCATATTCAACTGATTCAAGAAAAAAAAATAGTCAAAGAAGATATATATATATATATATATATATATATATATATATATATAACCTTAAAAACAGTATTTGTTGTTTTTTTTACAGCCGCCGGCATACAGGCTTATCACTCTGATTGTAGACCGCGTATCAGTTCCGTAATCATTGTTTCTTAATGCTCGATGTCGCGAGTGCACCTTTATCAGTTTTGTTGTAGCACAAGGTGCACCGAGATCTGTCTCGAAGGTTCCGGTCACTAGGGTGTCTTTCCACAATGTTCCAGCCCGTGCTGGTAGCTGTTTGCGACGTTCTCTATATTGTTCTGTGCAGCCTTTAAATCGAGCGTTCCCGAGTGTGACGAGCATTCTTTGTTCGACGATCGACGAGCACGTTTGCTGCTATCGCCGCCGCCGAGTTGCTTAGTTCTTTTGCGGGCGCAAGTCAGGCCAATAAAGAGTTTCTTCAGTGCAATCATCGACCCTTCATTTGTGTCGTCGACCTTGTCAACCCTACGTGACAATATATATATATATATATATATATATATATATATATATATATATATGTGTGTGTGTGTGTGTGTGTGTGTGTATTCGGAGAAGCCAGGCTTGCGCTGGGCGAGGACGGCGCCAAGGCCGACACCACTGGCATCGGTGTGAAGTTCTGTAGGTGCAGTAGGGTCGTAATGGCGAAGGATTGGGGGTGACGTCAGAACATTGCGCAGTGTCGCGAATGCATCATCGCAGGCTGGCGACCAAGAGGAGAGGTTAGGGGTGCCTTTCAAGAGCTGTGTAAGGGGGGCTATGATGGTTGCGAAATTCCGAACAAAACGACGAAAGTACGAGCAGAGGCCCACGAAGCTTCGCAGTTGTTTCAAAGTGGTCGGTTTCGGAAAGTCAGCGACGGCGCGCAGCTTCTCAGGATCAGGCAGAACTCCATCTTTACACACAACATGTCCGAGTATTGTGAGCTGGCGGGCACCAAAGCGGCACTTTTTGAGGTTGAGTTGAAGACCGGCGCGGGTTAGGCAGGTGAAGACCTGGCGAAGTCGAGTCAGGTGGGTCGGGAAGTCGGTTGAAAAGACGACGATATCATCGAGGTAGCATAAACAGATGTTCCATTTCAGGCCGCGCAGTACAGTGTCCACCATTCTTTCAAATGTGGCTGGGGCGTTACAGAGTCCGAATGGCATAACATTAAATTCGTATAGTCCGTCTGGAGTAATAAAGGCGGTCTTAGGACGATCCGCCTCTGCCATGGGCACCTGTCAATACCCGGAGCGTAAATCGAGTGAGGAAAAGAATTCTGCGCCTTGCAAACAGTCTAGGGCATCGTCGATTCGTGGGAGGGGGTACACATCACGACGAGTGATTTTGTTGAGGCGGCGGTAATCAACACAAAATCGTATGGAGCCATCCTTCTTTTTAACTAGAAGCACAGGAGACGACCATGGGCTACAGGATTCTCTAATTACTCCGCGTTGCAGCATGTCATCGACTTGTTGGGCAATAACACGGCGCTCAGTCGGGGACACCCGATACGGCCGCTGATGGAGAGGTGGGTGAGCGCCAGTGTCGATGAGGTGGGAAACGGTCGTCGTGCGGCCCAAGGAAGATTGCCGAATGTCGAAGGAGGCGCGGAATTGGTGTAGAAGGTCAAGAAGTTGCTCGCGGTGGCGCGGTTCTAGAGCGCTGTCCACGGAATGGTCAAAAAGGTCCCGCTGTAGCGGATCTGAAGCCACACGAGTTGGAGTCAAGGCGTCAACTTGGCAAACAGGGAATGACACATCATCAAAGGTGAACAGAAGGTCCACGGGCTCGATGCGGCCGAGGCACTCCCCTTCGATCAACATAGCGGGAGAGGGAAGAGGATTGGCTACCAGAAGTGTGCTAGCGCCGTTTTTCATGTCAAGGACGGCAAACGGCAGCGGTAAGTGGCGGCGGCGGCAGACAACGTTAGAGGGCACAAAGAGGACTGTCGCGGCGGTGGTAAAAGAGGCAGTGAGGGGAACCAGAACAGCGCTAACGGGCGGGATGGTTGTGTCATGTGCTACGAGGAGTTTGGTCGCAAAACGAGGACACGGCTCGTGGAGCAGGGCATCAGACGGTGCATCACTCGATTCAATAAGCTCTACTTGAGGACTGGCGCAGTAAATGATAGCATGATGCTGGGACAGGAAATCCCAGCCGAGAATGACGTCATGAGAACATGTGGGGAGAACGACGAATTCGATGATGTACAAGGCTGCAGCAATGACGACGCGAGCAGTGCAGATAGCTGTCGGCTGTATACTGTGAGCGGATGCGGTACGAAGCGATAGTCCCTCGAGAGGCGTAGTCACCTTTCGGATGGAGCGGCAGAGTTTTTGGCTGATAACTGATATAGCGGCACCGGTGTCGACGAGCGCAAGAGTATGAACACCTTCAAAGATGACAGGAATAACATTCGCGGGATTAAGACGAGGACTTTGAAATTCGGTCGGATACGCAGTTCGTGCCTCGCGAACTGCGGCGGTTAGTTTTCCGGCTGGGTAGCGGGTCGTCGGCGCATTGGCGAAATGGAGCGGCGACGTGGTGATGGCGAACGACGAGGGCGGAAGTCCGGAGGTTCAGGGGGTGCTGTTGGAGGTCCCGATGGGACTGGGAACTGGGGGGCCAAATAAGGTGGCGCAGGCCGTGCAGCAAAGGCCATATTTATTCGGCGCCGGCAGTAGCGTGTAGTGTGTCCGGGGATGCCGCAGTGGTAGCAAATAGGCCTGTTGTCCGCAGTGCGCCATGGAGATGGTGTCTGACGCAAGGGGGGAGCAAAGGCTGTTGGTGTGGACCGCATGGGGGGCGAAGCATAGGCATATGCTGGCTCAGGCGGTGGACTTGAAGTGACTTCGGCATACGTGCGACGCAATACTTGAGAAGGAGCCGGCGCGAATGCTGGAGCGTAGCTCAGTGGCGCAACGCCGGATGATGGCATTGTGGGCGTGGGGAACGGCATTGAGGGTGCGACCGGAGCTGATTGAGGAACAGGATTAGGGAGGACTTCAGAGACATGCTGCTGGATTGCATGGCGAAGCTCCGGAACAAGGCCAGTTGTTGACGACTCCTTAACATATGGCTGTAGGGACAGTTGGCGCGCGACCTCCTGACGTATAAAAGCCTTGATGTCTTCAGAGAGGCTAGATGACTCCCTCTCCGCGGCTAATCCAGCGAGTGATGCATCAGGCTGGCGAATCAAAGCACGCTCCTTGCGGAGTTCGTCGTAGCTTTGACAGAGGTCGTACATTTCCTTGACCGTATTGGGACCTTTGGCGATAAGCATGTTGAAAGCGCCGGCATCAATTCCTGTGAGGACATGACGTATCTTAACGGCCTCGGTCATGGTCGGGTCAACGCGGTGACACAAATCAACAATGTCCTCAATATAACTGGTGAACGTTTCACCTGGCAGCTGTAGTCGCGATCGAAGACGCTGTTCCGCGCGGAGTTTTCGGACGGCGGGGCGGCCAAAGACATCAGAAAATTTAGTCTTGAAATTCGCCCAGGTGGAAAAGTCCGACTCGTGGTTTCGAAACCACAGATTAGCGACGTCGCTCAAGTAAAAGATGACATTGTTGAGCTTACGGTTGTCGTCCCAGTTATTGTGACGGCTGACCCGTTCGTAAGTGGTCAGCCAATCGTCGACGTCGTCATCGCTGCTTCCGCTGAAGGTAGTCGGGTCCCGTTGACGGAGCGCACCTGTGCAGGTGACGGGCGGAGGCAGGTGCAATGAAGTCGGCTCCGTCATTGGGGTAGTCAATGTTCTGCTGCGAAGTTCCAGGGCGAGATGGGTACAGGGAACTTCAGATTGACCTCCACCAAGTGAAATGTGGATTTAATGGTTGGTTGGAACGTCTAGCGCTGGCAGTACTTTGGGCACAAGGGATCGAATTACCAGCCGCAGGGCACAGCTTCAGCGCGAGCGAGATGGGCGCCGGAGACAAGCGATGGTGATGGCGATGCCGCAGCGTTTTCTGTTCTTTGTCTTCTTTACAAGTAGAAGAAAAAACAACGTGCCGATGGTGGGAACCGAACCCACGACCTCCGAATAACGCGTCCGGTGCTCTTCCAACTGAGCTACATCGGCCGCTGTCCCCCCTGCTACTTTCTTGGGTATTTATGTTGTCTGTATACGAACCTTGAGAGTGCTCACCAGCGCCACCCTTTATATATATATATATATATATATATATATATATATATATATATATATATATATATATATATATATATATATATATATATATATATATATATATATATAAATATATATAGTTTTTCTTTTTCTCGTAACATTTGTGGACTTCGTGTGAAAATGCCTTATAACAGAGTCATCAGATAATGGCAGTTGAGCTGGATATCTCCTTTATTAGGAACTTGCCAAATGAAATTACATTCGTATAAAAAAAAAGTTATAATTGCTTGATAATTAATAGGGACTATATTTTAGAGGAAAAAGGTGAGTAATAAGTGATTAATCGCTAAGCAAATTAGGATCAGGGAGGGGAGCCGGACAGAGCAGCATTTAATGCTGTCGCTATATGTTTCCAAGGGTGGCGGTTTTATTACCCCTAAACTCATTTTCACCGATAATGTGATGGACATTTCTATAGAGAGCACTGATGACGCCGATGTTGATACGGATGCTGCTACGGTTGGGTTGACGCAGAATCTCTGCTTCGCGCAACATTGCAATGTTATTGCATAGGTTTTAGATTGTGACTGCTCAAACTCGTTGCATGTGGAACGTACTTTCGATAATATGTGCAGTCGGAGTTGCCACTCAAGTATTTATTTTAGGGCTACAGCGAAATCTTGAGCAATATTTTTCTAAAGCAATAAGAATGAGTCAACAACTGTGCTCGGGCTTATGTCGAGCTTCACCAGTGATGTTGCTATTAGTAGTAAGGGAGCCACTGGCACTAAAACAGTCTGAATGACGACGTAAAGATTATGGAGTCACCTTTATGACTCGTACCTTTTCTTGGTGGATTTCTTTCAGACAATCGTGTCGACTTTAAACCGCCTGAAACCCCAGTCTCGGGCTACAGCCTTCAACTATCACTCGTTCTTATTACTTTGTTATTAAAAAGACGAGTCAGTAACATGGCATGATGGTGCAGTAGGCAATATTTGTTGAATGGTATGCTTTAGTTGTCACATAAAATGTGAGAATTTTTGTCGCTGTTGAGCTTTCTTGTTTTAGCCATATATATATATATATATATATATATATATATATGTGTGTGCAGTAGGCAATATTTGTTGAGTGGTGTGCTTTAGTTGTCATATAAAAGAATTTTTTAGCTAATATGCTTTCTTGTTTTAGCCAAACATATATATATATATATATATATATATATATATATATATATATATATATATATATATATGGTTGGCTAAAACATATATGGCTTGTTTTAGCCAAACATATATATATATATATATATATATATATATATATATATATATGGTTGGCTAAAACAAGAAAGCATATTAGCTAAAAAATTCTTTTATATGACAACTAAAGCACACCACTCAACAAATATTGCCTACTGCACATATATATATATATATATATATATATATATATATATATATATATATAAGCTTTGGCCTGCGTCTGAAAAATCACTGAGAGGCAGAAAGTGTTTTGTTGCGGTTGTAACCCTATATTTTGGAATCTTCTATTTTCCTTTTTTTCACACTTTTGTTGGCGTTTCAGAAATGACACAGGATAATACAAATCATGAGCAAAGCAAAAGTTAATAATAACAGCTTCATCTTTTCTTACCAGGTTTAAATCCGCAAAGCGAAGTCTAACAATCACTATATCAATTTTTTATACAATAATTTCGAATGCTGCTATCACTTGTCCATTTCAATTTGATTTCCTTAAAAAATAAGCTGTCGGATATAAAAGTTCGCTTTGGCACAAAGTAGAAAGCAATGCTGTGCACCGCTTTATTGACCTCGTTTCTTTTTACTGATCATGGAAAAGACAGGCAGCAAAAAGCATTTTCGCTATTGTAGTATTTGGAGGAATGTGGGCCGCATTGACCACTGGAACAAGAATGCACTATACGCACCGGCATTAAAATGTGCAGGTGCCAGCGGCCAACATCTAATAACCCAGCATAATAATATGAATTGTAAGTCCGACGCAACTACTAATCGTACTCAGTATTAAAATAATTCTTTCTTCCAGCCTGCTTCAAACAACTTTCTAACACCATATATAGAAAGCAGCCCCCTTTTGCAAAAAAGGGCCAACTTTTGAAGACTCTCTGTCGATTTCTTCAGTTCAGATGCCAGTTCTCGCAAGTTTTCTGTCATTGTACGCAACTATCAAAGAGCCCGATTCTGTTAGTGGGAGCACCAAAGCGTACCTACCCTAAATAAAGGGGACCGCGCTTCTCTTAAGAGAATTCTATAGCTCGTCGATTCCTGAGATGCAAACAGAGCGCCTAAAAAATACAGCACACAAAGGAAGATCTTCAATTGTTCTCCGTATCCAAGGTGCCTTTCCATTAGATGAGAGTCTAAATGCCACTGCTGCTTGAGACTATTGTTTTATTTTATTGTTAACTACAACTTGATTCGTAAGCAGGTTGGCACAGGTAAGGCTCTGTCATGTATTGGTTTTTTTTTTCCAATAGCGCAAATATTTGTTTCTTTTGCTCCCAATCCGGATCGCACATGCACGATCAGTCGTCGATGAGGCCTGCGAAGATGCACTTTCCCATGGAAAATCGTTCTTACAGTGATTACTTATAGTTGTTGAGCTAACTAAATCCAAAAAGCTTTCTCCATCCAACCTGTTTTTCTCACCGTCTCCAAAGTTATCCTGCCACCAAGGCCGTCACATTGACAGTTTTTTGTTCGTACTTTTTTGCAAAGATCTCTCTGCGCATCTTCACTTTTGTAGCCGGGCTGTTTTCTGCACGCAGGGCATAACCGGCTTGGTAGCAATACCGTGGTTATTATTATCAATATTCAACGAAGGAAATTGGATCCGCCTATGATCACAATTCAAAAGCATCACTCTGTGGGGTAGCACTTCTGCTGCAAAATGTTTCAAATTCATTAAGAATCTTTGTTATAAAATGTCCGCGTGTTTGTTGCATACTGACAATACTAAAACCCTCTCGCTGCAAAGTGACGTGAGTTTAAAATATAGCGCAATCTCATAGAAAGCCGTATTCTGAGTGCATTCGAGGTTTCATTTCAGTTCATTGCACGCAACACCGCAGTGCGTCGAGGTCTCTTATAACTATTCGCTGTGTAGGCGCAGTTGCAACGCACCCTGGTTGCGATCGTCGATTATTATTAGTGTAGTGATAGTACGCACCTCATACACTGGTCATAAATCCACAACGCATTCCGCAGATGCCCCAATACTAATTTAAACCAACTGCCTTTGATGGACTAGAGAAAAAAACTTTTATTTTCTATGCGATGCGTGCCAGCCAGGAAAGCAGACATCCTTGGTCCAAACTCGACTGCCAACAAATGTAGTCTATCGAATTACTTTATTTCTCGGTAATATTTCTCACCTCCGTCTCCACGGATATTATTGAGTGGGACAACATAAACTGCAAAGACGCCATACTGGATTTCTCGTAATGGGGCTAAAAACATTTCCTCATTAAAACGTTCCATCTCTATCGGTATCATCAAGAACAACTGCAAGAACAACGTCAGGCGGAGTTTAGCCTAATGGTGATAGTAATGGTTTCTCATTCAAAAGGTTAGACCTTTATTGAAATCATCGAGCACACGAACAAAACAAAAGCGCCAGACGTATGTTAATGTAATGGTACCAGTAATGGTTTCTGATTAAAGAGTTATTGGAAACAGTTAGCCTGGCTCTCCTAATGGTACGATGCGGTAGCCATCATGGAAGCCGTTTGAAGCTTCCATTGTGAAATTGTAAACGCACATAAGAATAGTTCGACTCCCTCAGCCAAGAGTCCCTAAATATATGTCTCCATTATCTCACCTACACACATAACAAACAGCCGGAAGCTATGCGCCCCTTTAGTGCAACCACTCAGGATGAACAAGGTTGGAAAACTTTCACTAGTTCCGTTTTAGAATATTTAGTACACCATGGTGTATAGAACAAAACTGGTTTTTATAAAGGAATGACTGCCTGCGCTCGCACATGGCACGATAAGCTTGGGCTGTGGCACTCGAAGCTCTTTCTTTTCTAAAGTCCGCGGTGGATCGAATAGCGCTCAAGGACTAATTTTTTTCTGCTTGGTATCGTTACCAGGACGACGAAGAAACGCTTCATTATCACCAACATCTACCTCATCATCATCAATTATTGACGCTTAGACCTTGTCCAGTCCAGTATGCAATATGCAAGAAGGAAGAAGCAAGAATGATCTAGGTAATGTATTTTCATCAGTGAAAAACAAATAAAAGCTCATGGTAACTGGACATTTCTATGGAACCATAAAAACTGAACAACTCAAAAGCCAAACGGACAAGAGCCCCAACGCATTCAAGAGGCCGTACACTTACATATTATATAAATGGTTTAATAAACTCAATACGCGCAAAGCATTATGCAGACACAAAATAACAGTTAATATCTTAGTAAAGGTAAAGAGTACTAATAAAGAAAACATTTAGTTTGAGGATGATACCAAGTAGTGAAGAAACACTGGAAGCCAAATGCTGTCCATTTCATTTCGCAAACTGAGCTTATATTAACTGTCTACATTTCCAGCTCTCACGTTCTTGGATGATCGATTAGAGAATCGAATTCTATTCATCAGTAGCCAATAGCAAGAATGCCTCGAAGAATGATCCTGAAGACATTTGTGGAGCCTGTTATACGCTACAGCTAAAATATTTGAAAAGTAGAAGTAATCGCAATGGTTGTATACTAGAAGGGTAGCTCGAAGGTCAGGGCGGTTATAATAAACATTATCCTGAGACTACTAGTTATTACGGGCGGGAGCACTGTTTTGCGTACATCGAAATGGTTTTCTTGGTGGTTTACGTTGCGAGACTCCACGGATGCTAGTAAAGTGTGCGTTTCCAGAAATGAAGATTGGTTGGTTTTAAATGAAGTAAAGGCGCACTGTGTTTATAAATTCTCGGTGGACACCTTTAAAAACTAACTAAACCGATTTAGAGGCACCTATGTCCACTGCGCGAGTCCATATAGCAAAATAGCTTCCCGCTTTACGATCAGATGTGATCTAGAAGAAAAGCCAAATGGCTTGATACCGCTCTGAGATTTATGGCATTACAATTTCGATACAAATTGATGTTATAGGTTTGGTATTTGGTTGCACACATCACTTATGAGACAGTGAGGCTTTCGTTTAAATACCATTATTTACAGTCATGGCTATTTGCGAGTGACCATAATGGAAGGCTCCGGGAATTTCGACCGCCAGAGAATCTTTGTCATGCGCTTATGTCGGACAGTACAAGATTGCCTTGCTTTTAGCATCTGTCAAAAGGCGGCTGTTGTGGCCAGGAGCGAAGCAAGACCTTCCATATATCTCAGACGTCCAGCGTCCTAAACGCTGAGCCACTTCGGCATGGAGTATGTTTCTTTTGGGATAAACTTCTTCGCACGAATTCTTTCGGCACATATGATTAGGCTTATCAGTGATTAGACTGCGATGTTAAAGCAATAGCTTTAAGCACACGGTTTCGGCATTGTTCTCCGTTGCAATGTGAGAATCTGCGAGGAAGCGAATGAATAAAAATTGTTCCGAACGTACAGGTAATCGAACTCCGACGTTTCAGATTGCCAGACGAGCATGCAACCGATACACCATACAACTTTTTTTTTACATATTTATTAGATTGAAACTGTTATTGCGTCGCTTGCATCGCGATAAATATGCTCACGATGTCTTGTCATGGATTATCGCGTTCGCCATGTCTGGCTGCATATGCGCCGGAATCTCAGGTAGTGTATAAAACGGCGTGCAGATTCCATGTACGGTTGTTGGTTTGAGGCTGCGAGCATGCACCTGTTAATAAAGCTTCCTGTTTCGTGGCCTGGCGTCTGGATACGACAAGTGGCTACGATGATGGAATCATTCGCCAGGCTGCTAGGATGACCAACAGCGCCGGGAAGCTACCGGAGTTCTAGCTGGACAGTGGCGTATTCAGAGTGTAACAGTCGCAATCAATATGTAGGTGATCGCTCGAGCCGCAACCGAGACGAGGAGCTGCGCCATGTTACGTCATCACCTTCCGTGGCGAGGGAAACATCATGATAATCCCTCCCTGTCTTTTCGCTGTTTCTTTAACAGCTGACACTCCCCGCTAGCTAGTAGCAATTTTTCTTTTTTTTTTTCACGCGTCATCAAGCAGGGTGCGGTGATCACAGATTTCTGTCCGCAGACCGCGTCAGTAAAATAAGTTGTGAGTAACTGAGAAGTGGTAAAAGTTAATGAGTGGTGTCAATCGATAGAGCGTAACGTAATGTGTGTATGAAAAATAATTATGCCTTTAAGTAATTTGGCAATTGATTAGAGGCAAAAATGTAAAAGTAAAGGCGAAAATTGTCTCATTAGCCAATTACTTGGCGCCACATGTGAATGTATCAAATACTAAATAGGTAATTACATCAGTCAATTAAGGTGACGTCAAGGATGTGACGTTACGCAACCTGAAGTCGAGCCAGAAAAGGGCATAGGAAAGGATTGGCGCGCAATTTGAAAGTACCAAGATTCAAATGGGTAAACAAGAAATGAATTAAGCAACTAGAAGCGAACAGAAGCAACCAACAGCAGCATCCCTGCTTTCGAATTATTCCAATGCAGATTCTGAAGTGCTCTTTAGTTTTTCTATAAATCACCAGTCGGGCATATATGTAGGTTGTAAGAAAGTGAAAGGGCTAACAAAATATATATGAAGGCCAACATGGCCCGGTTATACCAATAACAATGAAAAAGAAAGGGTATGCGATAAGAATAAACCGAAGTCCAGAAAATTTGTCGTGAAACGATGGTAGCAGTTCAGTGAACATCCAAAGGGAGAGGAAAGCTGTGACAATTATGCATTTACATGATAAAAATATGCGATGCAAAGGTGCTGTCTTAAATATCAGTCAGCTCTCGCTAAAGAAAGTTGAAATGCGTTCCGTTCACTTTATCAGCTTGCGCACAGAAGCGTCATTGTTAGCCAATATATGAGGCAACGAGAGACACACAAGATTGCTATGATAGGGAAGAAAACACAGGAAAAAAAACTGGTGAGTTAATCAGGGGAGGTGATGCTTGTAGCCCGGAAGAGCGTAGGAGGGCAAGAAGGCAGTGCAATCATTATCTTCGCAGTTCCAAAATGGACGCTATGCAGCTTGAAAGGCCCACCGGTTGAAGCTCCGGCGATCACCTTCATATTGATTGCGACTGTACCTGGAGCGCTTCGAGTTAATCGCTGCTGCCGAGGAAGTCAAAGATGACAAAAAATTGCACGTTTTCTTAACGGCAATAGGCGAAAAGGCCTATGCCACACTCCGGAGTTTACTGCTGTCATTGACGGCGGCGAAGTCTTCGTTCAAGCAAGTGTAAAGTGCGCTTAAGAAGCACTACGCCCCCAAACGCTCGCTTGTCACCGAACGATATCGGTTCAACCAGCGCAGACAGAAAACCCACGGTAACATCGCGGATTTTATAGTCTAATTGAAGAGGCTAGCGGCAGCCTACGAATTCGGCACGTTTCGGAGCGAGGCTCGGCGGGACCGGCTCTTCGCGGGATTGCGATCCGAAGCAATACGAGGCCGACTGCTGGCCCTTCTTGACAATGAAATAACATGGGACCGAGCGTGTAGTGTGGCCATGGCGTGTGGCCAGGACACTAAGGACATGGTGGAATCGTCGAGCAACCAAGCAGCAGCTTTGGACAGCACGGAAGTCTAGTGGAAGCAGGAGACAGTGAAACAACGTACAGCGCGTACTGAATAAATGACTGTCAAGCAAGGAGCCCGAACAAGCTCTCGTAGGAATGCATCGCAAGGCACGAAATCACCCTGTCACCGATGCGGAGGCCAGCACTCACCTGTGAGTTGCCTTTTTGTAAACAACCACTGCGACCAGTGTAAAGAAAGAGGTAACGTTGCAAAAGTGCAGATCTTAAGTAGTGCACTCTCTGGTCGGGTGATAACAGTGATGAGCTGCTGACTCGGTGTCCCACTAACCAGAAGGCTGGCGCGCCTGCCATTGTTATTGCGGTTACAGTAAATGGTGGAGCGATTCAAATGGAAGTAGATACATGTGCAGCTGTATCAATTATGTCTGAAACAGAGTGGGCGAAACACTTTCCTAATACCTGTTTAAGACAAGCAAATGTGAAATGGGCCAAATATAATGTCATAGCTGCGCCTATTTCTGGAATCATCGACGTCAAAGTGCAGTATTAAGATTAATGTTTTGAGCAGCCGCTAGTTATTGCAAGAGAAACGGAGGGTGCGATAATGCCCATGTTGTTCGCCATGTGTCGGGTTTTGGTGTTATTAAAGGCTTCAAATCTAGCGCTGTCTTGAAAGAAAAGGCGCGCCCAGTATTTGCTAAAGCGAGGCCAGTTCCGTATGCTTTACGCGAGCAAGTCGAGCTTGAATAGGCGAATTTAGAGAAAGCTAATGTTTGTGATTTAACAGGTCATTCATGTCTTGTATCAGGCCAGGCATAGTAGTTGGGCAACGTCCTTGGTCATAGTTCCTAAAAGGAACAGCAAAGAGCTGCGTCTTTGTGGTCATTACCAGGTCATCTTAAACCCTGTAATTGAGGCTGAGCATTATCCCTTGCCTCTGCCCGAAGACATTTTTGCCACCTTGCAAGGGAAAACAGTGCTTTCCGTCCTTGCCCTGCCGAAGGCGTATCTGCAGCTCGAGCTATAATAGCAAGCTCGCGAATTGCTGACTATTAACACGCACGTGGGCCTTTTTAGGTTTCGTCGCTATGGCATATCTTGATCACCGGCAGTGTTCCAAGCTGTCATAGACCAAATGCTTCATGATGTGCCGAGTACGGCCTGCTACAGGCAGGCTAACGAAAGAGTGGAACGGGTCCTACAGTGTCTGAGAGAACACAGTGTATGTGTGAATGAAAAAATGTGCGCTTTGTTTCAGCAACACATAAAGTACTTGGGAAATGAAATCGATAAGGATGACCTGCATCCGACGTCGGAAAAGGTGGTGGTCATTAAAAAAGCACTCCGGCCGACCAATGTGGCCTGTTCCCTGGCCTGGCCTCTGGATACAACAGAAACAATGTTTTCTATACATGAACTATGTACACATCATTATGAAAAACATCACCTGATCAACACGATGCAAAACATGGTGTACTCAGTTAACGAATCTCTAAACAAGAGGCAATGCAAAGCACGTCACTAAGAGTGAGTGCCACTCTTTTTCGAACTCGGTGTGTGCTTCTATTCCCTTAAATGAGCAAACATCTTAAAAAACAAGATTCGTACAATCGAGTAGAGGTGCGTCTAGTGTTTGCTTTGCCGTACGACTGTATACTAATGAACAGGTATGCCCTTAGAATTGAATAGGAATCTAATAGTTAGCAGGGTAGCAAAGCAAATTTTATCTGATTTTGCGATTTGTTTGCAGTAAGTTTTTCATGTCAGAATGCGGCGCCCGCAGGAAACCTGCGACCGTGCTGCGCCGGGATCGGACTACGCTGCCGCGACAGATGGCGCGAAACAGCATAACATGTAGGACGCCTCGATGAGCGCGCCCTTCTGCAGAGTGCAGTCATTCTGTGAAGGGGCAAGTGCCGCCTTAAGACTGGTGGCAGCCCATGAACTCAGCATGCTTTGGCGCTCGCTGAAGGACACACGTGCATGTCATTTACTGGGACAAAATGATCTAGTGATGAGTGCCCCAATGACTGGCTCGCAAAATTGATGACTCAAAAAATTTCCGAAAGAACCGACTAGACAACTTCTCAGGCTGATGTCAATCAAGCACGATAAGTGGCAACCCAAGGACAGTTCCTGTGTGTGCTGCGCATGCAATTTCTGCCTTGGTATAGTTAGTCGTTCATTTGAATGCTTTCTCCCGTAGTGTGGTGCGTTTGTATCCTTGATACCTGGCACGTATTCTTGCCTGTTTAACTCATTTATTACCGGAGAACACAAAATGCTTAACTCTTGTTTTACACGGGCTGTGAGTGCGTAAAAACGTTCGCGTACGTTGTGTGCTCTTTGCTACAGGCGCCTTGTGCGGTTTGTTCCTGCTCGCAGTGGAAACAGCATGCGCCAGGCGCAGCACTACGTAAGGTAAGCTTGCCTTTCATGGGATAACATACGGAGCGCATTGAGGCAGTTCCAAAGCGTTGTTTTTCTTGCACCCCTGTCCAGCTGCATGTTTGAGTATCTGTGGAAGGAGGCGCATGACTAAGCACGTCACATGACTAAGCACGACTAAGCACATGACAAGCATTTCATGTCAGGACTCATCGTCACTGACTTAGTGACAATTAATTGGTAGTTACTGCTATGTATAAAACCCACGTAGCTGGATATGAGTCGTGTGATCAGGAATTGTCCAGGCTTTCCATTTTTTTGTCTCCACTCGATGACCGGTGCATTATCTGAACACATGGCAAGAGAGGAGTGACAAAAATTTCAAGGCTGCGTAGCCGTGTAGCAACGGCTACGCAGCCTACGGCTACGGCTACGGCAAAAGTCTTAATGGCAATGACAAGATTAGACGAAAAGAAAAGTGTTCACTTCCATTTGTTTGACGTCACCTGCATATTTATATTAAGGTAAAAAAAAAAACGAAATTCAAAATAGCAATAGAAATACTTTGCTCAGTAGACAACGTCCATAAAATAAAATGTGTAACATAAAATGAAAGAGGATGCTACGTACTCCAGCTAAATTATATCAATGAGCCAGAGGTAGTTCAGTTACATCTGCAAACTTTATTTGGTTATGTAGTCTGTGCTGTTACTTGGGTTGACTAGTTAAACGTTTGGGCACGTTGGTTAGCATTATCGCTACCGCGCATACGATGAGAACGAGAGGAAAAACTGACGTGGCGCTGTGTCTATGTCTCTTCTCGTCCTCATCGTACGTGCTGCACAGATAATTGGGTTGAATAATTATTCTGCTTATGTTTATGATTATCAGATGGAGTGAACATTCGTCTTGGCGTCTTTTATGTAATGGCTTTCTCTCTGAAAATTCAGTATATCAAAATAATTTCTGGAATATATTCGTCTGGCAGCGCAGCACATAAAGAGGTGATTTAAATGCAAAATGAAGTAACCGCGAAACTACTTGTGAAACCCATGAGCAGCCTTAGGCTTGCCGAATTCAAGGCATAGACTATCGAAATAATTTCTCGGGCGCAGGCGCACACTAGTCGCATTTGTTTTCTTTAAATTGATGGCACATTCTCACACAGGTATATCGACCAAGAATTGTGGTGCGGAGAGATTTTATTTTTGATATGTATAATAATGTCGCTAAAAATAAAGTGATTGATACAAAAAAGAAAAGGAATCGAAAATGGGAAACGCTAAACGAAAAAGGAGAAATAATGCTCACTGTGAGATTTGTAGCCAGTGACTAAAAAAAACGTATATTCGCAAAGCAGGCGTTTAGATTCTAACAAGAAGCTTTGTAATGATGTAAGAGCAGGCCTGTGGCTGTACTCAAGTATGGCGACACCAAACCACAATAAGAATTGCTGCTCAAATAAGTCCCAGCTGTTGCAAAGGCTTCGCTAAATACCGTCTGTTTATCGTGATGCAGCGGCGGCAAAAAAGCGAGAAATGTTTTATTGATTCAGGTTCCCTGCAGAATGTAGTCAGCCGTAAACCGGACCCGTACATATAAAAATTTATTGGCGGCATACAGCAGCGCAGCCAATTGTTAGAGAAATCATCCGCACTGCTTTCATGTACGCTGTAGCCGGGATTATAGGCAGTTCAGGACATGGAGAGGCTCCTTAGCCAGGCTGTCAGCATCCTCACATTACTATGACCTTGTACTCACACTATATGTACGAGGCTGAACTGTGACGGGCGCAATCATAGAAAGGCGTTTAAGACTGCATAATCCAGATTCGGCTAGCGCTTTTCGATGGAGGCAAAAAATAAGGTCCGTGTGCTGCGTGATGTCAGTACCCGTTAAAGAACCCCAGGTGGTCAAAATGTCCGCCTCCTGTACGGTGTCTCATAACTTGAGTTGCTTCGGCACGTTAAACTGAACCAACCAAATAAACCAAACCATATTCGAAGCAAGCGAGGAGCACAAGGAATTATAGTTTGTATTTACAGCCACTTGTTAGTAAGGGGGCTCTAGTTTGCGTACAGCAGAGACCACCGCCAGAAACGCCGGCTGGAAAATTGGGGTGAAATCCGGAACTCGAACAGAAAAAGCCCAGTCTGGAAGCGGGCAGCATATTCCCACGCCTACCTTTTCATTACACTGAGATGCGTCACTTGCTATGGTTATGCTAATTGGAAGGCTTTGTAAATAATATTTTTATATTTCGTTTAAATGCGAGGTGATAAATGTCGTGTGTTGTTTAGGAAAGTGTCATCGTAGACAATATTAGCCGAACATCCACTGATTTTTGTGACAATAATGTTACAAAGGAGTACGTTTAACGGTTGTAGAAAATTTTGCACCAGTATTACCTGCGGGGAACGGAACCAATGCCAGTTGACTTCAAGAAAGGAGGTTGGCTGGTAACAACTGACATGGAGCGGTGGAAATGTGAATTGTATATCTTTAGATACGTCTGGACAGGCAAATTTATAATCTAGCTAATAAATATGGAATTCCGACTTCAAGCTAAAGTACACTGTTAGCCACAATTTCCAGAGCCGAAGGCACAACCTAAGCGCTTTCGACTCCAAAATAATTCGCGTCAGAATTTTTTTATCAGGTGAACCAAAAAACGACAGATCGAAATTCCAAAATTAGTCGGACATACATAACATCAATCATTAAAAGCGCGTCTCTCCGCATCGCAGATCGAAATTTGCTTAACCTGCGCAACTTGCCAACAGCAGGAGGTCCTTTCGCTGCAATATGGTCAATGGGAGCCCTCCATAAGGGATTATCATCATACATGACAATGATATTTTTAGGACTTAAGTTGACGTATAATTTCTTGATGAAATGTTAGGGAAAAATGTATAGGCTTCTTAATTTTGAACACAAGGGGAGCGCACTTATTTGCATTTAACGTGAATCGCAAGGCACACATTCAATCCTCAAAGGAGCTCAGATACGATTGCATGCGCACATGAGGGAATGACTGTCAGGCCTCTATGGCCTTGGGAGTGAAAAACCTTTCTTTTGCTTTTCTTCAGACTTAAATAATCGATGAAAATAAAGCACACTGCATGGTTGTGCAATGCTTCGCTGTAGTTTATTGTGCAAATTCAATGAAGGTCCTAATTTGCCAAAGATTGTTCAATTTTAATTTAACGAGAGTGGCGTGAGCATGCAATAGCAGATGGTAAAGTGGATGCTCCGAGTTATATTTTAAGACACACAATGATCGATTGACAGTTTCACGAAAAAATATCAATGTGGTGGTTCCACTATAGGTCGGAATGAAGGTGAACACTAAAGCATAAGTACGTAACTGAAAATTCGCCAAGAATATTTGTGGTTATTGCCAGTGATAAATTTCAGCCTGGACGGAAGAAATTCATTAATCCCTGAATTAAAAAGAAAGTGCACATCACTTAGTGTTAAGTTTCTTCTTAACGGGGTGTGGGGTTCCCTATAAAAAGCATTTAAAAAGCAGGAAATGTGGAGTTCACTCATATACCCGCCTCAATAGCTGAACGGTCATGGAGAAATCACACAAGCAGCGTTTCGCAAGCATAGCTTTTACGGACACCATGTTTGTACTGAAAAGTGATGTTATGTTTATTTGAATATTTAACTACTTGTTAATGGATCGCATCCTTCAGGATTTTGCATATAGTATTGCTTAACGAAATGAATCGATAATTGACTGGGATGAACAATCGCCAGATTTAAATGTCGGTAAACATTTAAATAACCTCCAGGCGTTTTGAACCAAACCAGATGCAAAACACTGCGAATAAATTGCGGACTAAATGCGACAAATACCTTCGGGGGAATTCTTTAGTATTTTGTTGTCAAAACCAAGGTGGCCATGCGTTGATGCTCTTTGAAATTTTCTTGGTAACAATAATATACCTGATTTGTTAACTATATTTGTGGAGTTTGAAGCATTCAAGAGGTCGTTTTTCGACAATGGAGCAGACTTTAAGGAAGTACAAAAATTTCTTTTGGTTCAATAATAGCCAATAATAGCATTTGCAAGCGTATAATTGATCACAAACAAAAGATTTCCCACAGGATGTTATAGCCAATAATAGCATTTGCAAGCGTATAATTGATCACAAACAAAACATTTCCCACAGGATGTTTTTTCGAGCGAAGCCTGGTACTTCGTGCTTCTGCTGAATTAGACGTGTGTTCGTTAATTCTTCTTTTGATGCTTGATTTTGTGCCTCTATAAATGCAATATTCATCGATGGTAATCCAAAAAGGCTTTTGTCGAGAGTACGGTTCGAGTTAAAGCTCTATTCTCCGAAGAAATCTTCAAAATCGCGATTTTTCCCGAAGCGAGCCCTTGGCTTTAGCTTGTAAGCCTAACGCAGCACCACTATATGTAAAGCCAAATTGCAGTGTGGTATCCCTAAATTTTGGCGGGAACCTGAACCATGCAATTTAAATGTTCTATAAGTGACGTAAATTAGTTTCCAAAATATTGAGCAACTCAGTACTGCCAGGATGGATGCATTGTTATGGGAAACTTGAGCCATGCAATTTTTTATTACTGCATATAAGGCGCCAGAGGGTTTCCAGCATACTGGACAGCCAAAATGTAAGCGGATGGATGCTTTCCCATAAGGCTATATAGTTCAGAACAACTAAAACAAGATATACAGCTTTCACTCGACATTTAGGAAAACACGCGCTAAATGCCCACTGTTATCTTATCACAGTGGTGGCTGTTTTGGCCATTAGCGGCACAAAATACGCACCCTCTTCAGCACGCATTCACAACATTGTCTTTAAAACAAAAGCGGCCACTCACGCATATAGACGTATACAAGCTCCGAACCATGTTTTCTCAAGGACGCAAGAAGATCGCTTTCTACGCACGCGCCTAAAGTGAAGTGCCCGGGAGCTAGAGTTGCCTCTCAGCGCTTCCAGTCAGAGTGAATTCCAAAGGAAGCAATTCCTTCTGTGCGCCTCTAATAGGGATGGACGGGAGTTGGTGTCGGACAACATATTCCCCTTCCCCTCTTGTCAGCGGCCAGAACAGCTAGGATCAAATATCGCACACAACGAAGCCGTGTAACTGAGCACTCAGCATGCTTAGATAGCTCCGAGAAACAAGTAGGATATTTTCAGCCTCCTCTGGTGCGCGAAAAACCAACTGCGAAGAAATATCAACGAATGCGGGTAAAAAACCGCTGAAAGACGAGAGGTAGCGAGATTGCTCCTCAGCCGTTGCCCGAAACAAATCTGGCCCTCGAATAAGCGAGTGTTGCTGGAAGGAAATTGGACTTGAAAGCATACATTGTTCAGCCGGAAGATGATACAGTTTTGGTTTTGTTAGCCTTGTTAACATTCGTAGCAACTCGACCCAATTTCGTTTATTTCGGGCGCCATACTTGAAGACACTATCATGGCAGTGTTTGTTGCCCTTTTCGGTGATGCATTCGGACACCTAATATAATTTGCGACAGAAAACGACATGTGAATCATTGGTATCAATCACGACGCAGTTCTCGTCCGTTGCGGCACCATGCGCTCCGCTCATTATCTTGTGTTAACCCGTAATACTCAGCACAATGAGTTCCTTGGAACCCGCTAATGGAAAAATGCCTCTGCGGCGGCACAAGCTAATTAGGAACGGACACTCTGGGCAGAATTACTAAACACTTTTTCTTGAATTATTATTACACGCTGGCTCACAGAGACAGAAAACACGTTACCTGGCTACATAGCCAGACAGATCTTTTTCCCGTATCTTCGTTCTAACCTACGCGAGAACAGCGACCATCATCGGTTTCTATATGCCTATAGAAGTAACAAATCTAATCGCCAGCGGTGAAGCAATGCTCTTCGCAGTGATCTTTGTGTATCCCTTGAGAATGAATTGGAGACTGCAGCAGCTGCCATCCAACCAAGAGAGCGATTACGTCTGAGCATCAATATATAAGGCGCAATACGAACGGGTCACAGATGTTTGGATCCATTATCATGGTCAAGGTTACTCAGCATGGTTGTCCGTACGCATAATGGCGAGAAAAGAAAACAAAACGGCGCACAGCACTTTATATATTAACGCTATTGCTGTGGTGTGAATCCTCGAGTGGGCTAGGACGCCTTGTCGCTGCCCTCGTGAAATCCAAGACGAGCACTTAAACGTTTGTACTATAGTGTATCTATAGTGAATATTTGTGTATTACTATAGAGTCCACTACAGTTCAGTTCAGTCGTTCAGTCGTGTCCGACTCTTCGTGACCCTATGGACCATATCACGCCACGCTTTCCGGTCTCTCACTATCTTCCTAACATCACATAACTTCTTCTGCAGCGCCTCGAGGATGCCATCTAACCATTGAGTTCGCTGCCTACCCCATCTCCGGTGAACCTCAACATTTCCCAACATCAAGTCTTTCTCCAGCGACTCCTCTCTTTTCATCAGATGACCAAAGTAGCTGAGCTTTAACTTTGGAATTTCACCCTCCAATGAGCAGTCAGGGTTTATGGTCGGCAATATCGACTGATTTGATCTTCTGGCCGTCTAAGGAACTCTCAGCAGTCTCCGCCAGCACCACAATTCAAACGCGTCAATTCTTCGGCGGTCAGCCTTCTTCACAGTCCAACTCTCGCATCCATACATCACAACTGGACAGACCATAGCGTCCTGTACAACTGTAATATATTCAGGTAGGCGGAGCTAGCTCCGTGCCACGCTAGAATATAAAAGAACGTGTAAAGAACGATAAAGCAGTGGATGAAAAATATGAGGGAAAGAAAAAAAATTTCAACACATTTGCCTAGATGGGTACCTGCACCTTTTGCATCTGGTTTAGGCTCAACGATATAAACGCGCTGTTAATAATGCGTACAACAGGGCAATCACATTTGTTGAAATGTATAGGAATGTCCGCATGACCATGGTTTGGTGCTTCGATGCGGTGAGGAACATGCATTTGAAAGTCCTCAAGGGTAGAAACACGTGTAAATTTTATGTTTCTTTATAAACTTGCAGTTGAGAATTGCAGAGCTTGTGATATTCTAATGTGCGCAGCATGCATAATGTAAGAAAATATACGCAGGACCACCACTAATGCATACGAAGGGAGCCATAAGAAGTGAGGTCAGGGTTGCATAGTGGAACTAGGGGTACGATGTAAAAGCTAGGGTTGGTTGCTTGCCTATTGCGAGAGCTTATTGAAGAGGAGAGCAGAGCCTGCTGTCAGCAACAAACGTTTTTTTTTGGGGGGCTCCGAATAGCAACTTAACACTGCTCCAAATACATGTTCTGATGCATATTGATGGTAATAAATAATATAGTTACTGGATGAGACAAAATCTTGAAGCCGAGAAGAACTGTCTTAAAGAAAACGGTCCAGCCGCGCCGGTATGTCGAAGTTGCCAAAGCGCTAATAAACGCCACTTTTCCGCAGGGCGACGGGCTTCTGGCTGATGACACAGGTCAGGTCTTTCGCTATAATTCGGGCTTAGAAGCCTTTCTTCTGAGCAGCAATCTCTGCCGGTATCATAAAGGAAGCTGCTCAGTTAGGTCCCATTTTGAGTCAGACCTTATTACGAAGCACTGCACTATAACGTACACGGTTGCTTACTAAGGCAACATTAATTTAAAATAACATGTAGCAGTGCAGAAGGCATAAACACATACCTCATTTTCTAGAAAATAAATTGCAATACTTACAAAAAAATGCCGTAATTTAGAACAAGGTGAACATGGTTTCATTGTGAGAATATTGTTTCACAACTGTTTTTTTACTTTGTGAGTGTTGCACAGTCATTGAAAGGCGCACTATATAGGCCATCATAAGCGATGGCCTAATTTTTTCTTTTGCGTCTCCCTTAGACCAAATTGACTAAAATATTAACGCCTGATTTAGTAGCGCTACAAGTGACCGGCTAAGCGAATTATTCGGCAGAAAAAAGCGCTAGGGGCACTTTGGCTAGAGTTGAAAAACCATATAATTAGAGAAACTTGGTAAAATAAAGTGTTCCAGAGAATGTCACTGCTGAAAAAAATTGTGAATACGTTTACAATAAGAAAAAATCAAACTTCATTGTAGTAGGTAAAAACAATGCTTGTTATTGAAAGATTGTTTAAGTCAGGAAATACACCTATGTATTGAAAAAACTGAGCTACAACTATTCTGATTCAGTTTCGAGAAATGTGCACTCGAATTGAAAAAATATAATACATAAGACATAAATGCGACAGTTCTTCTCGGCTTCTTTAAGCTTTTATCTCATCCAGTAACTATATTATTTATTACCAGCAATATGATATGGGGCATTGTTTCTCAAATGGGAGTCGCCGAAACCCTCGTGCGTCCACACACAACCAAAAAGTCACGCGAGAACTATCGCCTTTATGGACACAGGTTTGCATGTTTAAAAGAACGGAGATTCACAGCTGTCTTTGGTTTCTCAAAGCAAAAAAAAAAAATAAAAATAAAAAATGCCACAGAAGTGTTGACACGGATAGCCCACGCGATAAAGGGGAGAGAAAGCGTCTACGGTGTTTGTTTATACCGGCATCGGTGGAACTAGAACTCTAGCTGCACTGCTGAATTTTGTTGTAGTACAAAACGTCCCGCGTGTCCAACGAGCGAGCGGCAAACTTTTAGGGATATTTGAATCCCTCCTAGCGGCATGTATACCAGCGCCGATGCTTCGCCTTTTCCCCACGTCATCTGCAGACAGCGGAGTGCTGGCTTTCAAGTGCTAGTTTTTGAGCTGCCAGTTTAGCCTCGACGTAATCCTTATTCTACGACCAGCTCCCGGAACTGCGACAGAAGTCCCCACAAGATCCCTGGAAAAAATTGTCTTCCATTCCTTATCTAATGGGTTCGCCCATAATTTCCACTAGCCGCGTTTACATGAATGCAACCACTTGCGCCTCGCATCGCACCAGGTTCCTAGCGTACCGCGTTCATGTAAACAGAGGTAATGCTAGGAAATCACATCGTATTAATACTCTAGGTAGGGTGGATTGAGAGAGGTAAGTCGACTTTCTCCATGCATATAAACCCGGTCGCATCGACTTAAGGGCAAGATGGCGGCGTATAGCGAAGAGGCGGCGGCTCGCGTTACCACCGATTTAATATGCTTCGAGTTCGTTGGAAACCAATGGGGAGCGAAGCTTTTTATTTGTTTAAAGATGCCCGCACCACGCAATTCTTGCGACAAAACGCCTCAAATTTTAAGATAGCTTTTGTAATTATACAGCTGTTAGGCTTAGCGAGTGAGCGCTGTTGGGCGCCATGACCAAATATTCAAGTTCGTTTCATACGCTGTTGTTATTATTTATGAAGGCTTTCCTCTTGCTCTATTGTAAATGAAACAAATATTAAATGAAATATGAAAAATATACAACCTGCTGCCACCGTTGCTTTCCATATGCGACACCACGTGCCGCCACAACAGCGCTAGAGACGATGCGCTACATGTAAACGCTGTCGGATCGCATTACCGAGATGCGCCTCGAAATCCGATGCGCTGCGATGCGCTACTGTCAACTTCATGTAAACGAGGCTCAACACACTTATGGCTGATAACCGCTGATATACATAGGTATAGAAGAAATACAGCCAACACAATGGTTGCAGTAAAATAGCCATGAAAGGCTTTCAGACTTTTTCGAACTAGGAAACTCGTTCCAATCATTCACTTAGTGATCAAACGCACTACAGCTGAAAAAGGCCGCAATGAAATTTTAAGCGTTTTGCGAAGGACACCATTACATGGTTTTAATTAAGAAAAATTTCTTTCATATAAAATAAATTTACAGCACAGAAGGCGACGGTTATTTAACAATCATATATAGGGCTCGAAAGCTAAACACGAAAAGAACGTTTAAAAAAAGCTCCACTCAGACAAAATGTCAATAATAGCCTATAAGAATTGCTTTTAATTGACAGCAATCTTTTTCATATTAATGAGCTAACTTAATCTGCCATGTAGGCATACTTCTGCGAGCGGTTGTTTGTTAGGGTTTCAACCTATGGCGAGAAACACCACTTTATCAAGCCTATCTAGTTTCGTACCTTGTAAAGCAAGCACACACCGCTCTTTGAGAGCAACGCGTACCCCAAGTGCAGCGCTTCAAACAACGCAAGCAGGGAAGGACAAATGTGGCAAGGATTTCCTCCATACTGTTTTTTTTTTTCAGGCACTTTCAATATTTAATTCATGTCCTCAGCACTCCGATTCGTTACCCTAACACAGTCTGTTCTCAGGTACACCCGGGCTCCTCATACCTTGTGGCGTGTATAAAAACCACAGCCAGCCGTGCTAATTTCAGGCCTTCACTTTCAACACGCTTCTAAACATTCAGTTTACTCTCGTCCTCCCTTAACCTTCGTGACTAGCTGCCGCACAGGGAATCTCTAATAACTTGAATCAAGGCAGTGACTGTAGAGCCCAGATATTGTAGTGGTGGGCGCGTAGCAGCATAGTTCTATCGACATTCCAAATACTGGCCGAGAGTAAGCTAATACTAAAGGCTAAATATTAAAAGGCTCCTTACCTAAGTAAAGATTAAGGGCCGCGCATCCTTCTAGGAAATATTGATACACCACTAAGTGCTTCCTATAATTTATGGCGTATTGAAAACTTAACAAAAGAGTGCGCGTCGCTCTAAAGGTATCCTTACTCAGGCAAGGAGCCTTCGAAAATTTTGCCCTGAGACTAGTGTCGGCTTCCGATTGCCACCGGAAGTTGATGCAACAATATTTATATAAGTCGATGAAAGTATTACCGGTACTTCTCTTGAAAAGCAAAATACTCTTGACATTTATCTGCCACAAGAGTCCACCCTTACTTCGTCGTCGCTTCCTGCAGGACGCCCTCCCTTTTTGTGCGAATCTAAAGCTCTCACGGTGGCAGACGGCACTCGGAAAAGTCGTGTTGCCCAGATTTCCATGATGCCTTGTTCAAAACGAAATTATACGCATAATGTACTCATACAATAAAGACAGGCAACTTGAAACAAGGGCTCCCGCCTGGTTTCCGGAGGCCTGCGCCCTTTCTTGCAACGCGAGATGCACCTTCTGTTTTTCTTCTCGCTAATATTTCTTGCGCTACGCTCATATAAACTCATTCCCATTTTCATAGATGAACTAAACGTGACTTAAATACGCTAGCCGGGTTCGCCCTTGTTAGCTCTATTCATCTAGGTTTAACATATTTATCTTTGTGTGCATTCGCTTATATTGGTTTGAATTTTACTTCATATGTTCACAATTTATTTCTTTCAGCCCTTCAGCGCAAATCGACCTATTCAATAGAGCCAGCTAAGTCTTGACGAGGTAGGCCGTCTGTTTCATCAAATGTGAAAAGATTATTTAAATAGTCTTTTTGAGGTAACAGAAATGGATTCAATGACTTTAGAGCGCCAGTGGTTGCTGACGTTAGAAAAGAATTGAACATGCTCACCATTAGCTAATTTACTTAATTGTATTTTCTTTTTCATTTTTAATATTACAATCGTGTGCCTGAATCTGATCGGAAGTTTGTGGCTGATTGTTAGTAATACCAATATCACCTTTTTGTTTTAAAAACGCGACAGTCCTTGGTACTGTGGTTCAATGTATTTCGTCTACCCCACGTCCTTAAAAAAAAAAAAAAAAAAACGTTTTTCAAATGTGGACCGTGAAGCGACGTACATCATAAGCTCACAGCATGGCACCTGTAAGGTTACCTCTCACCTGCGGGGTCTAGAAAAGCGGGCAGCGCTATATCCACTCAGTCCTTTCACCTGTTTCCTCTGCGGGGCATCCAAAGCGGACTTAAACCATATCCCCTACATTTGTTCTAAACTACAGCCACCCTGCTGTTGATAACTAACAGACATAGAGCAATGGCAAATGGCGGTGTCCAGTTCGGACCCAGTTGCACAAAAGGAGCTGCTGGGCTGGGCTCTAAGAGTCGCTGAGAGTCACAAGCTCGCGGCCGCCCTACACGATATTGACCCGACCGGTCAGTATAGACAATAATCATAAGACTCAAGAATGAATAAGCGTTTTTACCACCACCACCAGGCACTGCAGCGCGGGCGGGGCATGCGCGGGCAAATGGTATCCGGAGTGGCGTCTAGTGCTGACGCCGCTTCGAAGCGCGTGCTTTTCGGAAAAAAGCACGTGGTGTACGAAATTCGTCCAGCCAAAGCGTCGAGAGAAGCCGCGGCTACAGCATTTGAAAAAAAAAAGTGATACACCTCTTTTAGCTACCCGCTACAAATCTCCACTGCATTCAGGCACCCAAATGTAACACTAAAAAGCAAACTATTAAAATGTAGTACACCACTTCATGTCTTCACCCCTTTAGACCTTTCTGGTGTGAGCTAGAATGACGCATGCTGCCTTTGAAGGCATATTAGATTTGAAAAAAAGAACTTTTTTTTTTATTCTATTCCGCCTTACTGAAACTTCCTGTATACCGACTGCACGTGCCACGGCACCTCCCAACACTGCTGTCAGGTGGTGGAATTAATATTATCCGCCTGCAAGCATTTACAGGTAGCAGCTGGTTTATGCAGAAATTAATTACAATCTACTTCCAAATGTTTACTTAAAAACTGTGGCACCTGGGTCTTGGCATGTAGATTTGTGACAGCCTTTATCCGAACGTCACAGCTGTTCTAAATGCTGCACCTAGCGCACTAAACCTTGGGGAATATTTATGTGCACCATGAGATGCTGGTGAACATAGTTTACAGTCCCTGTGGTGTTGTGCAAGACTTTTTCAGACACGAACACGTTTTTTGCCCAATCGCACGATATTTCTTCAGTGACGGATGTGTAGCATCGCTCTCTATAGGGCCAAGGAATATAGGTTCGATATGAGGACGAGATTATCAATTTTATTTCTTAGGCGATAAAGTGCGTGTAACGTCATCACTTTTTCACTATCCTGCTCGAGCAATCAGGATTTTCCTCTCAAGCTGACGACGGCTCTTTAAACAAAAAGGCGCCTTTAAGCCTGTCGCTTTAATACATATGCTTATAGAGCCTGTAAAACGTAATGCAATGTGCTTCAGAGGAGGAGAGAAATCATCTGGGAAATTAGTGACTGGCACAGGATGTGTCCTGCCCTGTATAACTTAACGTAAAAACGCGGGTGCTCACCATGGTGTGGTTAGCATATTTTTTTATTTATTCATGCTGTCAGCATGAGCCAAGACAGAAGTTGCAGGATATGTACAATAACAAAATTACATACATGAAGAAAAAAAAACAATGAAACTATGCAGTTCATTGGTACTTGCATACGCAAAACACACCACTTTACAAGAAACCCGTACAGCTCTAAATATCGTAGAACAAGGCACAATTAAGGGCGCTAGAACTATTTTTCACGAGTCTCTTGGGGAGGATAACCACAATGTGAAAATATATAACTCACCTTTAGGAATTTCAGAAGCTTTTTTAGGCTTCCTAATGCGCTTGTTTTAATCTTTACTTGTGAGTAATGCTGCTACAGTTTGCGTCTTTTAATATATATAACAACCAGTACAGGTCCTTTTTGTACACTGGCTTACACGAAAGAAAAAGTTTCCGCAAGAGAAAAAAGGCCAGACAGCTAAAGGGCGCAGCAGAAGCACTAGAGGTAGAAGTGCTTTTCAAAGTAAATAGGTGATGCCTGTGTAGCTTTTAAGAAACTTTACCTTCAGTGACAGACAGTTTCGGGTCGCCTCAAGCAAAGCATGCGATGTTTAATGGTGCCTAGCCCTTCATACTTCAAGGAAAGAGCAAATGCTTTGGAATGCACCATCATGTCCTGTGCCTTTACGGTGCAAAAACCGAGGCAGCGAACGCAGGAAATGGAATATTTTCCTTTCATGTTCATATGTATGCGTCATCTTTCTGCCAGCACCGCTTCCACATGTCACAACACGTTTTGCTGTAGCTACTCGCTCCTTTCAGCAATATTTTTGAAATGTAGTGCAGACGCCCAGACTGATTTGAGAGAAATAATATTAGGAGTAAACATTGAAAATAGCCTCTAACTTCTTTCGTTTTTTTTTTTCTTCATGGAAGGGTTGCGCCGTCTGTTACGACAAAGCTGTATGAATGTGTGCCGTCTACTGAGCACACCTACTGTGCTTGCCCGAAAACTGCGCCGTCTTTGCCTACCTGATAATAATTAGAGTGAAATTACCAGCGATAATTCTTGTTTTACCGTTGAGAAGAGAATTTAACTTCCCCTTCAACCTCTTGATATAGATGTTTAATTTCAGAAATTCCTTCCACAGAGAGCTATTTCTGCCTCCAACAGAACAGAAACGACCCAGAGTGTGTTCATTTTTCCTTTCTCGAGCACCCATTCGCAATATGGAAGCTTAATCTCTTTAAATAGCTAAAAACACTAGACATGTCCACAAGTAAATTTCTCCTATGTGTAACCAGGGTTGAAATAGCATGAGATTAGCATGAAATAGCAGAAAGTCGATCTTTCGGGCATTCGGTCTGTCCGTCGGTAGTAGGGCTCCGGAAATGTTGACTACATTCTAACCTGCACTGATGTAACACAGCACACAGACGCCTTTCTTTTCGTCTCCATCAAAAAGATGCAGCCGCCGCGGCCGCCGCGGCTGGGCTTCGATCTCAATCCCAGTCGCCGCGGGTGGGATTCGATCCCGCGTCCTTGGGCTCAGCAATAAAGCGCACTAAAAAAACTTCCACTTTAATAGAGCGCACTAACCACTGAGCGGCCGCTCTGGGTCGAAACAATGGAAAGTGCTTTTACAGAGCTCCACAGTTTTGCTTATGAACATAATTGATTTACATTGATTACTTCTGTCCACAGCTCGCATATTTGATTCCCTTTTTTCGGAAAATGAAACGGTGTCCGAAGTGGATACGTCCGACGAGTACGCGACAAAAAGCCTCACGTAATCCCTCTTGGTAAAAGAATGACTTTCATTCTCCTATGATAAGCATGTCGCTTATTGTTTACATGAGCGTTTCATATCGACAGTCAAGTTAGAGTGTACTAACATTGTATCTTTGTGGAGGATGTCTTGAGTAAATAGATATGGAAGATTATAGCTCATCTCTTGATAACTTCCCATCACCCGCTGCATATATATTCTATATATAGCGCCGTCATGTGCATCTTTTTTCTCTATGTCGTCTTTTAACGCTGCAAACCTTTTTAGTAATGTATTTAATTATCTCGTTGTGGTCCCGGCTTGCGCAGCACATGCGTCGGCTCTTAATATTCTGTCTATTTCAACTGCCTCGGAAACCAGGAAGTTTACTTCGTGTCCGTGTGTTTGCGCTCTGGTCATATTCTGTATAATATCACCAATCACTAGTTCCACCGCATTTCTCAGTGTAAGTGAATATAGCGTACTCATAGAAAGTCAAAATAATACGTTACTAGATTTGTTCAATTATTGTTTTCTCCAAAGCCACAGAGACTGCATAACGCTCATCATCAAAAATCAATGCACCGTGAGTTAGTCGAGCTGTTTATTTTTCACTTGGTTTATACGGCAGCACTCTACATATCTTTGACGGTTTGATATGCTTGAAAACGCACGAGCAATTATTCAACATTGTCCACATTGACTTCATGCGCAATGGACAATTTGATAATGTTCATTATAGGATTCATTTTTACTGCGCAGAGCACTGTGCTTAAAACACATCCTTGGGGCACTCCATTTGCCACTATGAAAGCTTGACAGGGTTGACACTATAGTATACACGGAATGAATGGTCAGACAAGAACTTATTTGTGCAGTTTTACTTTCTGCCATGGAGGCCAAGTTTGGCCAGGCATTCTGTGCTCTCAAAACCTGCAGGTTATGTGAAATACCTTCTATAAATCGAAGAAGACAAAAGAGGGCTGTTTGTGTATGAGAACTTATCTGACATTACTTTAAAGACGGACTAAAAGGTGCGGTATGACTTTTAAAACAACACTGGCAAACATCTTTAAGATCACAAACTTCTAGCATGAAGGTCAATGTAATATCTACTCAAGACACTTTGAAAATGACTTCGCATTAGAGGGGATGAAGGTTGTATAGGGGAGTTTGGTTACTTTTCGGGTTAAGGAAAGAAGCCTCACAATCAAGTTTTGGCCTTTGACGTCAGCAGCTGGCTCTGTGTACTGTATAGAAAAACATCTGAGGTCAGATGTCCTGAAGGCTGAATGTTGTTGGCACGGCTTGTAGGGGGTGTCCGAACATGAGTGGCAGCACCTTCACCAGATACCAAGCGCTAGTAAATATGCAGTGTCTCGATCAATTAAATGGACTGCCCTGGCACTAATAAACTCTTTAAAGGAGAGACTTTCTTGCTACACAAAACAATTAATAATCTTTTCAGCGGCAAGCGCAGTAAGACTGCTTAGCGGTCTTTAACAACAAACGGCTGCTGTTCTCGGTAGTCCTGACATTAAAGTCTACATCAAAACATCAAGACAAAGCCATCAAAAGTAATCAGGGAAATTGAGAACAATTTAGAAGAAGACAGAGTGGCTGCAATTATATGAAATAAATGGCCGTGCATCTTCCACTACAAACAGACCGATAAAGCCGCGCCCGGCAGTTTCGAGCGCGCATTCACAGAATAATATCTTTGAGGCACTTTTTAAAGTTGACAAGCACTTTAAAAACAAAACGATATGTTTGCACCACGGCGGCTATTGGCTGCAACAAATAAAGGTCACCATAGCTAGCAGCAGCCATTACACGGTGGCACATTTAGAGTTTCGAACGTTATCCACAGAAACAAGGTTTTCAAATGTGGAGCTATATTAAATATTTTTATATATCAGAGGAAATTATTTAACACACGTATCACCCATAAGAGAGTACGACTAAGAAATAACAGTGCCTGTTTACTATGCGTAAACCACACAGGCCAACTCTCACTCACGTAGGACGTTTACATTGGTGTTTAAATCAAAGCAGCCATCGCGACCATGTGAAGGGAAAAAAAGCTAACATTACCACAAAAACTGCACTCACAAAGTAGAATGTAGTACGAAGCTCTCGTATAAAACTAAAACCAGAAAATGAAGAAAGATTTTCAGTGTTCTCTTTGAGGTATTAACTAGTATGTGCCCTAGTGGTCCTCTGTACAGAGGTTTATTTTTTAAATGAATCAAACCCGTTAATTCGCTGCTTGAGCCTTTGCGCCTTGTCAAAAGTACTCATGTCCTTTGAGCTAAAGGATATATGTCACGAACACGTAAATTACCAACAGCATTAGAAATCATTCTGTGGTCTGACAATACACAAAAATATTTAACCCCGTTACTGCAGTCACAAAATGAATGTAGTATATTATCATAGTGCACGAAGTATTGGTAATCTTGTACCTCTGGAATAATAAAGTTCATTGGTAGAAAAAAAATAAAAAAATATCTAATTGACGCAACATGTCACATATCTTCACATGCAATGTAAGTTAAACTTATGTTTTATATGATAACTGAAGGTTTGCTGAAAGTTAGTTCAACAAATCTAACCTACATATCAAACCTTCATTCAACAGGTTTATGAAGGAAATTCCTTAAAGGAGGGTTGAAATCTGGGTCAGTTGGTACATAGTCAGAGAATAAAAACCAGCCAAGGGACGAGGACGAAGAAAGCTTCCGTGTGTACATCGTCTTTCTTCGTCCTCGTCCCTTGGCTGGTTTTTATTCTCTGAAATTCCTTAAGCGGCGAGAAATCTACAATTCAAAACAATGCTGTATGCAGCATGGCGGAAATCTCGGTCGGCTTGTGGCAATCAGTTTGACGCGCAAAAAGTTTGTTCCGGCAGCATTTTTACACCGTTTTCAATAAGCGCGCCGCCGATAGCCGCTTGATAGTGATTGACCCAGGGCGCCCCACTCTTTCCAGGGCTGCAAACAGTCGGTGAAACTGAGTATAATTGTAATGCACGGCTTCATTAAATACTACCTCACCATAGTATAAAACGTTTATATACCAACAGGCAGATTCAATTATTGTATAAATTTAACCGTGTTTTCGTAGCTAATCTTCAAAACTGTCAGTTCTAGTTCAGTCCACTCACGACGTACTTCTCAACATAATATTTGCTTTCTACGTCTACTAGGTTGCTACTCTGAAAAACGATTAAGCACCCAGCCTTGAGTAGGCAAACAAAAACTGATGGCAAACATTCCAAACAAGATTGCCTGCGGTCCGCAAGAAAGCTGGCAGTTGTATGCAGCTGATTTCCCTGGCCCACCCCCCAAAAAATGATTTTTTAATTCTTGGTACCAGTTAGCTGGGACACCCGGTATAAGCGCTTCCTTCACTCATCACTCTCATTTGCACAGGATATCATGAAGAGCTCCTGCAAGGGGAAAACCACTGTTTTTGATTAAACCTTCCATCTATTTCATCCTTAATAGATTAAACTTTGTACTACTTTGTTATTACTGTTCACGGGGAAAGAATATTTGGTTTTCAAGCCTCGCAAATCGCAGCAACGTAAAAACAGTTAAATGCGATGAGAGATAAAAAAAAAATAGGTGGCGGATAAGATTCGCCAAGCAGGAATCAGAGGTTATGATTAGCACATGCTTTGCTTAACATTGTCAAATCTTAGTACGTCTACCAAAGTTTTCCCTAATTTATTCTCTTCAACGTCTTCTCTCACAGGGCCGCCATGTTCGCAGCCGCTAGTAGCAGCAGCGTACAGCTACTAAGAAGTGACTAGCTAGACATGGAATAGATGCTCGCTTTATTTGGTCCGTTTGGCTTCGCTTTGATATGTTTTGATATGTTTCTGGTATGATATGCTTATTCTTCGCGCTTTGATATGTTTATTCCAGTATTTTGTGGGAGCGTCATGCTTTTGTTGGGATGAAGGAGACCTACTTAGAGTCTTTTTGCCACTTTGTCACAGGAGTTCTACACGATGAAGACGACGCCGTATCCAAAGATGAGCATGAGAGACTCTAGGGTAGCTTCTTTAAGGACCACAACTAGCAGCATAGAACGTGTAGTTAGCACGGACATTGTGAAGGTGCAGTGGGCTCTTTGCCTCCGCATGTGCTCGACACTAACTGGCAGAGCGTGTTTTACGCCAATACTCGCCGAGTGATTGATGGAAGCAGGCCTCATAGCCACTTATGCGAAATAGAAGAAAGCGGACAGAACTGCTTCTGCACTAAAAGAGGCGTAAAGCCGGGTAGCGCACAACAGGGGGCTAAGCAATGTAGAGTAAATATGTGGGGCTAAATAATCTAAAGTATATATATATATATATCCAGGACATACCCGCTGGAACTTCAAAGTGCAGTGCAAAATAGAGACAAGGACATTCAACTATGGGCTTTCGAGCAGGCCCGGGGTGCGCTCGAAAAGCACAAGCCTCACTACCAATCACAAACGGGCCAAATGACGTAGTGCAGAGTAGGGCGTAATGCATTGGTATTTTCTGGGCCTTGTAGGGCATTAGTATTTTATGGACGTGGCGATTGAAGTAATGGGAAATGAATGCGCAGCTGCGAAATATTGAGTCGGACTGCTGAGAACACTTGCGATTGAGCTGCAGCATGTAGAAGCCATACCTGTGAAATGTGTTTATTTCAAGGAATAATTACTGAAGGTTTTAAGCGCCGCCTGTAATGACTCGATTTATGATGGAGGCTATAGGAGTTTATATTTGCCCTTTACGTAGTGACCAGAATCAGATGATTAGTCATCTTCAAGCTCATTTAGCGCAGTATATTCGCGGGATTAGTATCGGATGCAGTCAACAGGAAGCCATTGCTCGACATTTAAATTTAGCGCGTTGCCATGTTTTCTACGACGGGATTCGCCATTCGTTGAATGTATCGGTGCATCTTCGGCTGTTGCATGCAACCAATGGTCAGGTCGCTTTCTACGGACGCATTAAATGCTACCGTTATTTCCCCGAATAGAAGTAACAAATGCAAAAGGATTATATTGATTTAAAATGCTACACGAGATTTGCTTGCGAATGCAATTAAACGAACAACTCAACTCCGGGAAATGCAGATTTTATTGCAGCAATATTTGTTGGTTCCGATCATCAGTGGGGTGTGTAATGAAGGATGAAGTATAGTAGTGCTCATGGTGGCTTTGCCTATACCTCCTCTCCCCCCCCCCCCCCCCCCGTCTTCCCCAAAAGCAGAGGCTGCGTGGAGCGCTCATAATGCTCTTCATCGCAAAACGTCTCGTTGAAGTATTTATTTTTACAGCGCAAACTATTCTTCAAGATGAAAGGTGCAGGCCTTGTTGATTTCTGAAGCCTGACCTTGATTTACCCTTCTGAGCCTAGCAACGAACAGAGTAGCTCTGTGCGCCATGTCCAACCAGATGTAATTATATTGGTCACTACTAATTATAGTCGACATCACCTTTGACATTTCACTATACTTATCTGGGCTTGCACAATCCCCAAAGCTTCTACGTGTCGCCCAAAAATTTACCAAAACCAAACCGGTAAAAATTGATGTCCAAGCATAACAAATCACATCAAGTTCAATGGTGGCTCCAAAATCTGAGCCCAATTCAGGGGGTGGCAGGGACCGCTAGAATTTGGTCCTTCCCGCCCAGCAATTGATTTGACCCAAACTAAAAGAACATTTATATTAAAATGTAAAGAATGGCGTGTTGTTCGATAACCAAGTAAGCTGAGGCCAGCCAAACCTTTGCCGCGCCAAATTAGACGAAAATATGATCTAAGTACAATGGAGCGCAACAAGCCCCATGGTCACGGCATAATGCAGCCCCAGCCATGCAAAATTTTAACATGGGTCATATGAAAATTCACTTTAACCAATTAGACTAAACTGACCTGCAATTAAATTCGACCACCGGTGCCCAGTTGGATAGATGCACCCAAATTGGGTTCCTGAGTCCTAGGAAATTTGGCCCGGCTCATCCAACATTGACCTCGAAGCCAAATTCGCATCTAAGTTTAATGGACAGCAACCAGTTCGACGGTGGCACCCGAATCCTCACTGGCCAAAAGCGAAGTTTGGGTGTGAGAAAAAGACCGACTCGAGAAAACAAAAATGCGAGTAAAACGACACACATGCAATGTGAAAAATGAACCAGTTTTTCGAACCAAGCCTGAAAGGTGCATTTTACTAATGGCGTACACACTACATGACGCAACAACTAACCTACATGTATTTACATTTTTACTCTCCTAGGAAGCCCTTTTGGGCCGGAGTCTTCGTGATCTGGTACGTCGCTTGGTCGAGTCCTCTATCCCGCGAACTTGAAATAGCGGCATTGTCTTGTTCACGATCGCCCGCTCGCTGAACTTGATGCTATTGCCGTTGCTTTGGAAGCGTGACTGTTGTATGGCCTCTCTGTTTCAAATCTATTTCCTCCTTATGTTGGTTTCGTCATGCCGTCGCTTCCGGGTTGGGCCCTCGTAAGGCAGGACTCCTTTTCCTCCTCTTCGACTTCGCAACTAACAAGACTGTCCTCCGGACGTTTGTCGCTTCTACAGTAGTCCTAGCCTCTAGGCCATCTGCAGATTTTATTTCTTTTTTTTACTAGGGTCTCGCAGGATCAGACAACGATCTTTTTTTTATACTTTGTCATGAATAGCCGGAAGTTTTGAAAGAGTAAAGCAACAAACCGCAGCCGCGCGTCGGTAGCGGCACTTTGCAACTGACATCGGCGCTCAGATAATGAAGGCTGCGAAGATGACAAACGTAGAGTTTTCGAAACTGATAATGAGCAAAATTTTTGTAGTGATGCAATAATCGCTCATAAGAACCACGTTCACATAATCGCAGCTTCAACAACGATACTGTTCGCGTTACATGGAAAGGTCCGGACAACTTTGCATAAAGACGACCGAAAATACAAGATAATTATATGTTTTTTTCTAGTCACTGAAAATTTGTATAGAATTTAGGAATAGCTATCAAGGATGTTCAGTGGGTCCGCATAGTTTTACGCCTGCATACGAACAATCAAAAGCTTAGGTCGGGTTTAGTAAATATCCTAAAGCTTCGCATTGTGCTTTTATTATTGACGGTTGCTTTAAAAATGATAGTAGATAAATAAATAAGACTCCCGTAATGCAGCGACGTTTCGAACGTCTCTTTGTTGTCCAGTCACAGAATCACAAAGATAAAAATCCGGTCAGCTGATGCTTTTTAATCTCTTTACATATCTCAATGTGATACGGTCCGTCAGAATATTTCTACTGTCAAAATTCAAATTATTTTTAATGTCACATTATTGAAAATATTTTCATTGTCCTAAATTCTTTACCAAATACGGCCAACTGTACTCATTCCGGCGGTGTGAACAGCCGCTAGTCCGTTCCACACCCTCTCCTGAAGCACGAAAGTTGCAAGAATATATTTTCTTCGCACCTATATAGCAAGTGGTCATAAGGTAGCACAAAACAGGCTTTTCATTGACTAAGATTTACAATATGTATGACACGCGCTGTGCCAGCAATAGAGAAATGAAGTTACTAACGAGTCTGGGTAACTATAGTTTAAAAGAAAATTACATGTGCTGGGATGGCGGGTTTCACGATGGTTTGTGCTTGAGTTCCAGGGTTCGTTTTTATGATGAAGCCCGATTCCGACAAAGATCGGTGACATTGGTGACTGCGAACCGTATGGTGGCGCTTGGCAGTTTTGCACCACTTACCACGCCTTAAGAGGGTAATGTGACACCACTGTGTCGTGAATCCATTGCGCGCGGTTCGAAGTTGGCAATAAAGACATGTTCCGCACAGCGCAAGAGATGTGCCGATAAACCAATGGGATGAGAAGAAGGCATGATGGTGTAATGAGCAGAACAGAGAAGCTGGTCTGCTGTCTCCGCCGCGGCGGTAACAGATGCGGTGTCTACAATGCAAATCAAGCGTTTACTGCTTGCGACTCCACCTGATTACAAAATAAAGGTCTTTGTAAGGGCATAACGAGCCCTTCCGAAGTGCGTCGAGATGGACAAATACAAATGCCGCAGTCTACAAGTCAGGGGAGATGGAGGGGGAAGCCGTTGTTGACAGCAATGATGAAGGGCAAGAAGATCGCTCAGGATGAAGTGCAGCTGCACAGCCGCATGGTTGGTTTTTTTTTTTTTTCTGCGATTAATTTTGATGTCTGTTGAAGCCTGGCAAAAAATAAACAAAACGCATGCTTTAAAGAACGTGGGCAAGGAGAGGTGTTGTCGTGCCGAACATTTCTGCCGGAAGTCGGAAAACAATAAATAGTCACGTCTGCGCTTGTGAATTTTTGTAAATTTCGCATACGTACTGTAAGCTTAGAATAACGCAAAGAGGATGGGTTGAAACTGTAGGGTAATAAAATGAAAAGAGTTCAAGTAGAAATATACATGTAAGGATACATACCAACCAGCTGATTAGGCTAGTTCAAATGGAGTGACAATTCCAGCAATCAATCAAGTGACACGCAAAACTGGCATTTGTGCGCTGCCTTCCGGACTTCATATTCCGGAGCACGCAGGCATCTTCCCTAAATCATAGTGACATATCTGTCCATGTGAGCGCAGCGAACTTTGTTTTTTCCGGTGGCCTTATTTTGAAGGAGAAGTTCTAAGGTCTCAAGATGCCGCCGGGGTCCAAGAACTAGGGGCGAAACTAAGGCGACTGTCTCACCTTCCGGGTCTAATCATCGGAGAGCGAGATAGTCACTCTATTGGACAAATAAAAGTTATCTCTTTTTCTGTCTCTCTCTTGATATATTGTTATCAAGACGAAAACAAATTTTAGTTTTTATTTTATTTTTCGCCTCAATCTTTAAATGTAGGTGTTTAATTGCTTGTAGTAATGCAAGAAAAATCGTCTGCTTGTAAAAACGAGATGTCCCTTTAACGAATTCGTGTCCTGCACGACTGTTATGCCCACAGAATAAGTTCTGCGACCTTTTGAAAATGTCGCCAAACTTTCTGCAACACGGGCTAACTCCATTTACATTTTTCTTAGTGTGCGCCTACACTTCGTGGCTACTGTGGCCAGCACTACCCCGACAAAATTGCCTGGTGCAACCACGGTGCATGAATTCAGGAAAGTATATCTGATATGGAAATTGGAGAGGTTGGAAGTCGCAAGAAAATGTTGTTTACCCTGAGTTTCGGCTTTGGAGCAAATTAGGATGTAGTGAAAAATGGATATTTCACCACGGTCAGTGTGGCAAACCTTGCTCTGAAGGATTTACTGTGCCCTTCCTTAGTTTCACGAAGCATTTCCATAAATTACCTGGAAGGCATGCGATGCGACAGACCGTAGAAGTGCAGCCTCTATATTTACTGTTAGTCATCTGGCAACCGTTCGTATAGGCTGAAGAAAAAACTCGCTAAATTTCAATAAAACAGGCAGTCCTAACTTATAGTCCTGGAATTATTTTCTTTTTTTTTTTTTTGCTTACTTGCAGCCCGAGCATTATTTCGTGCCAAAAGCATTCATAGCGCTTTATTCCTATTACAAAGAAGAAAACCTTCCAACACTACTACAGTTACTAGTTAATATTCCTAATAACAATACTATGCTACATTTATATAACAATTTAGAGCATTAATATTCATTGATATATATCCAAAGTATGCTATTTTTTCTCGTCGCTTTTCCCTCAATATTTATTATTGTTTTTACTTTCCCTAAGATATGTATCTTCAAGTTTTCTTTTTCTTCTCCTAGTCATCTTTTTTTTTTTTTTCTGTAGTCAAGGAATGATTTCTGGTTTAATAGCACTGTGCCGAATTGTGGAGGCGAAGGAAAGACGCCATTCAGTCCTGAAGTTGAGGCGTCAGAGAGCCTTGAGCCGGATCTGTACCGACAGGATCCATTTTCGTATGCGCTGTCGGCGGAAGCCCATCAATTATTCAAAAAACCTTACATACGTGCATTTTTATTTCTCATTTGGCAATGCTATGCTTGATCGGACCTCCACTCAAAAGCGATATGTCAAGCTTCTATGAAGCCGACATTGATTAGAGCCCTATGGTTAAGCTAGCTTCTCATTATACTCCTGTGCAGCACCGTTTATGTTTAGCGTTTTTTTTTTCTTCAACCGTTTGCATTTGACTTTCGGAGTGCACTACTTCTCGCATGGATCCAGGCTTCTTTTGCTCGGTTGCACAGTTTTCCTACACCTGTCGCATTTTTCTTTATTCGATTTTTGCCTTCGACCCTACAGTTCTGCTCTGCGGAAGCTCTACTTGCGATAATCATCTTACGATTATGCTTTTGGCATGCCATAAATCATTCGGAGCAATTTCTCCAGAGTTCATCCAAAAGCGATTGGTCTGGAGTGCGTCGATCCGAAAAGAAGGAAATAATTTTGCTTTAAAAACTTCGCTTTAGTTAGAGCGTTGGATAAATTTTATTGCACGAGATCTCCTTTCGCTCTTGTCCAAAGACATAAAACTGGGGAGCATTCATTTCCATAGGTTGTAATCCACTTTTAATTTGCACGGGTAGCTGCAGTTAGGCTCTACACCCGGTTAGTGCATATGTAGAAGAGAATTGTGACGCCCTGCAAATGAACTGCCACAATAATAATAATAATAATAATAATAATAATAATAATAATAATAATAATAATAATAATAATAATAATAATAATAATAATAATAATAATAATAATAATCAATCTTTAATTATTTAATGTGCGCAGGAACAACCATGTGGTCTTCGTGCTGCAGCACAAATAAAAAAAAAGGAAACAAAAATGAAAATGCACAAACATGTTTACACACACAGAGATAACACAAAAAAAGAAATAAATAACACATGAAATGAAACTGAGACGAAAAGTATCACGGAAAGTAAGCAAACAATGGGTAGCATCACTTATATACACAGTGAGAGAATTTTTGAGCACACCAGGAAAGAAAGAAAAAAAAAGAACGGTAGATAGAAGAGAAAAACAACAACAACAAATAACTGACATTGATTATAGTAATATAGAAATATGCATAAAATAAACAACTATTCCAGGCGTAACAAGTGCATGGTACTTAAAACACAGGCTAGAAATGCAGAATAATACAATAAAGAAGTAGAATTGAACAAGGGACAGTAAGATTCGAATATAAAGTTTAAAGTTGAAATATAAGTAAGAAACGGATAAAAAGTAGTTCAAGATACAGACAACATTGAACAGGAGAAAAAGCAAAACGTGAAGTAAATACAATGTTAAGGCTAGAAAGCGGGAGTTAATCTGATAAAGTACTGTTTAGAATACAACGCTACAAACATCCAATGTAAATGAACAGAGCGAGTTTTGGCAGATGTCAAGGTGAGGACAAAAAGAGTTAAATAACCACTGCATCCTGTCCAGAGGGGAGTGGGAATGAAGAGGAGAAACCTGAAACGGTCTGAATTCCCTCATGCTCTTTCGCGGAACACGCAGTAGGATGTACTCTAAGAGCTGAGGGCACATAATTTGGCCATGAAGGAGTTTGTACAGAAATATGATATCAAGTCTGATACGACGGCAGTGAAGAGAAGGAAGATTCAGTTGGGCGCTCCTGGTGGAGCGAGAGGGGGAAGTTGCGCAAGGAAAGCGATAATGAAATATCCGTAAAATTTTTTTTTGTACTCTGTCAACCTTGTCCAATTTCGATTTGAAGTGCCATTCCAAACAACCGACGCATACTCTAAGAGCGGCAAGCATACGGACAGGTACAGTTTTAGGAACGGAATTGGAGTATGGAACTCTCTCGAAAGTCTTCAAACGAATCCGAGTGTGCGCATAGCTCGCTGAGCAATGCGTTCAGTGTGAGAGGAGAAGCTGAGGGTGCGGTCAAAAAGTACACCAAGGTCATTAATTTCGTCAACCCTGTCCAAGAGCACAGAATTCACAGAATAATGGTAGAGAAAGCTATGTGTTTTACGAGTAAAGGACACAACCCTAGTTTTGGAAGAATTGAGGGTAAGTCGATTCTTCGCACACCAATCAGAAAAAGCAGATATGTCCGATTGCAACAACAAGCAATCTTGAAAATAATGTATTACCTTGAATATTTTTATATCATCAGCATAAAGAAGAAACGAGAAGTTCTTTATCGCCGAGGAAACATCATTAATAAAAACGGAGAAGAGAAGCGGGCCTAGTACAGAAACTTGAGGAACTCCACTCTTTGCAGGGTAAACGAAAGAAGTCTGTCCATTGACACTGACAAAGCAGAAGCGATCAAGGAGATAGTTGCGTAGGAGGGCTACGAGTGAGACTTCAAGGCCAGAGAGTAGAAGTTTTTCAAGAAGTAGCGAGTGAGTAACAACGTCGAAAGCTTTGCTCATATCACAGTACACAGTGTCAACCTGACCCCTCTGAAGGACTGCTGCAGAGGCATACGTCATAAACGTGACTAAGTTTGTAGAAGTAGAGCGACCCGACATGAAGCCATGTTGATTCGGTACTATGATATGTTTGAGATGGAAGGAAAGTACGTTGTGCAAAGCTAATTCGAAAAGCTTAGAGGTTGCACATAGAAGAGAAATCGGACGATAATTGGAAACATCAGATTTGTTTCCAGACTTGAAGACAGGAAACACGCGTGCCATTTTCCACACGCGAGGAAAGGCAGCATTTTTTAAACAGTTATTAAATATGGCAGTCAGTACTGGTGCAAATATATAACTGAAGGCTTTTATTATGGCGGCTGGAATGCCATCAGGTCCAGGAGACAAAGATGGTCTCAGACGCTTAAGACTCTCAGTTATCAACTCCTCGCAAAGAGAATGGAATTAGATAGTGCACCACATGGGAGGCAAACGGAATCACAATGTGGATATTTGTAAACGGAGGAAAAATGTTGGGCAAAACTGTCGGCAACATCCCGAATTTCCGAACCCTGAGAGCCAACTAAGCTGATACTTAAATCTGATTTAATGGAACGCTTGCGAACGTAACGCCAGAACTGACTAGGACCATTTGAGGCACTCCTCTCTAAAGACTCAAGATAGGAGTCGTAGTCCCGCTTGTATAAGCGTTTGCAAAAAGAACGCACACGGCGAAACTCATCTGCCCAATTGTGAAACCCAGGGCGTTTCGCTTTACGATGGGCCCGTTCCTTGAGTTTTAACGCCGTTATTAAATCCCTTGAAGACCAGGAAGGGAACTTCCTACGCTTAGGAGTATGCAAAGGTATGTACCGACGCATACCATCAAGAACTATTTCTGTAAAGCGACTGACTTGTCCATCTGAATCATTAATGTCATTTAAAAGGGGCCAGTCGACGGAAGAGAAGAAATTGAAAACACCGACATAATCACCACGTGCATACGCGAAACGGGGCGAATTCCTCACCCGATCAGAATTAGTAGAAAGTGAGGCAGAGACAGCAGTAGTAACTAGAAGCGGAGGGTGAAATTTGTCACAGCGAGTCAGCGGTATGTCTGAACTCGAGAATCGAACACTTTAAAAATTTGATAGACAGATGTCAAGAATATTACCACAGCAGTTTTCAATGAAATTGTGTTGCTGCAAAGAGTTGATGGCTATAAAATCAAGTAGAGCGTTACACTTACTTAATATGTAATAATTGCTGAGAGAAGAAATAAATGAGTTCCAGTTGATACCAGGAGTATTAAAATCACCTAAAATAAGAAGTTTGTGCTTGCTATGACGGGTTATAACATGTTCGATTGAGAGCAGAACATCATCATAGGCTGGAGAAGGAAGATTCGGAGGAATGTAGAAATCTGCAAGTAAAAGTTTTTCATGTCGTTTTAAAGTGAGCTCGAGCCACACACATTCAACAGTTTCCAGATCGGAACGTCGAACACACTTCACAAAACTGTCAATAGCAATGAGCACTCCACCTTCTCTTGATTTGGGACCTGTTTCAGGGCGGTCGCTACGAAAAAAAGAGTAATTATTTGGAAAGAAATCATTAGAAGGAATATCACTTGACAGCCAGGTTTCGGTAACCACAACAGCGGTATAACAAGATGACAAGACGGTAGAAAAAAATTCAGATACCTTAGTCCGAAGACCTCGGGCGTTTTGATGGTGGTGGTGGTGAAAAACTTTATTTAGTGGAGCCGCGAAATACTCGTTACAAGGGCTGGGCCGGCCCCTGATCACGGGGGGTGGCCAGCAGGCAGTGCCTGACGGCGACCGCTTCAGCCCAGTCGACCAGTCTCCTTTGTGGAGCCGGTTCTGAGCTGGAGACCGCGATCTCCCAAGCCTCGTTGTCCGTAAGGCGCCATTCGGCCGGTGGTTGAAACTCCGGGCATCTGAACATATGTTCGAATGTAGCTCTCGGGGCCTCGCAGAGGGAACTTGCCGATTGATTAGAGGGGGAGAAGACTGCCATAAGTGCTGGGGAGGGAAAGTTACGGGCTTGATATCTCCATGTTATCTGTAGTGGTTTAGTTAAGGAAGGGCGTGGGGGAGGGTAGTGAAGTCTTTCAGACCGGTAGTGTAGTGTAATGTTGTTGTAGGTGATCAGCCGATCTCTGGCACTGCCTAGGTCCTCGGTATCTGTTGCTCGGTCGACGTATGCTCTAGCAGCAGAATTGGCCGCTTCGTTACCGGGGTTGCCCGAATGGGCTGGTACCCAGACAAGGTCTATTGGTCGGGGTGTTTGAACGTTGGTAGTTAAGATTTTGTGAGAGGCAGCATGTAGCTGGCCTCGGGCGAAATTTTGTATGGCAGTTTTAGAATCGCTGAGGATAAGGGTGGCAGTGGAAGAGACTATCGCGATGGCTATAGCGGATTCTTCCGCTTCTACGGACGTTCGGGTAATGATAGAGGCTGATGTGATGTGTTCGAAGCGGCTGGATACCGCGCATATCGCATAAGCTGAGCGGTGTGGATATTCTGCGGCGTCCACGTAGACCGTGTCGGATTCGTTCGCATGTGCTCTGTGTAGGGCACGTGCTCTCGCTTTTCGTCTGGCCTGGTTATGAAGGGGATGCATGTTTTTCGGAAGTGGGTGGACAGTGAGGTGATCGCGGACTGTCTTTGGAACTGCATAAGTTTCTACTGGAGGGGGACCTAACGGTCTAAGTTGGAGAAAGGAAAGAATGTGGCGACCAGTTGGGGTAGTGGAGAGCCGTCCTAGTTGGGCGATGCGGTGGGCTTCCACTAGTTCGCTGAGGGTGTTATGAACTCCCATGCCTAACAGTCGATAGGTTGGGGTGCGCTTAGGTAAGCCGAGAGCTGCCTTATAAGCGTGTCTGATGAGAGCATCCACCTTGTCTGTCTCTGTTTTTGTTAGATATAAATACGGAATCGAGTAGAGAATGCGGCTTATAATAAATGCCTGTACTAAGCGTCTGAGGTCATGCTCGCGCATTCCACAGTGCTTGTTGGCTATACGTTTGATTAGGCGGGTGATCTGATGTGTTGTGTTAGTCAGTCTGGAGAGTGTATCCGTGTTAAGGCCGTTGTCTTGTATGAACATACCTAGTATTCGAAGTTTGTGAACTTGTGGTACTGGCTGACCATCTACGGTGATGAGCATAGGGGGTTGGTGGTGTTTCCGCGGGCTTGGGTGGAGTATCAGGAGCTCGGATTTGGTGGAGGAACATGCAAGGCCTATTGAAGCTGCGCATCTTGACACCATGTCTGCCCCCTCCTGAAGAGTTTCTTCCATGCTACCTACATTCCCAGTGGTGGTCCACAGGGTGATATCATCTGCATATAGAGAATGGGAGAGGTTTGGAATCTGTGACAGCTTTTTAGCCATGGGGATGAGTGAGAAGTTAAATAAAAAAGGGGAAAGGACTGATCCCTGCGGGGTGCCTCTATTACCGAGGGTAAAAGTGGGGGATTTTAGGGGACCGAACCGAATTTCTGCTGTGCGATCCCGGAGAAAGGCTGAAATGTAAGCATGTGTTCGGTTTCCCACATTCAGAGTGGATAGTGCATCCAATATAGAGGAGTGATAGACATTGTCAAATGCCTTTTGCAAGTCTAGAGCCAGCAATGCTCTTGTGCGTTTGCAGTGTCGGGGATGGAGAATTTCTTCTGATATCTGTAGCATGACATCTTGGGTGCATAGGTGGCTGCGGAAACCCAGCATTGTGTGAGGAAAAAGGTCGCGGGTTTGCATGTGTGTATGTAGCCGATTCAAGACAACGTGTTCAAAAAGTTTACCAAGGCATGAAGTTAGCGAAATGGGCCTAAGGTTTGAAAGAGTGAGCGGTTTGCCGGGTTTAGGTATAAAGGTAACCTGAGCGTGCGTCCACTCTGAGGGAAGTGTTCCCTCTTGCCAGTGTTTGTTAAAGAGTTCTGTTATTGCGTGGATGGAGTTTTCATCAAGGTTTCTAAGTGTTTTGTTCGTGACCTGATCGGCTCCTGGAGCAGACGTAGTGCGGAGTTGGAGCATGGCTGCTCTGACTTCATACTTTATGATGTCTTCGTCTAGCTCATGGTTTTGGGTTCCAAGATACTGTGGTAAGGGTGTCTTCGGTGTGGTTGTGAGGTATGTATCTTTTAAGGATTGAATAATGTTGTCGTTGTCCATTTCTATGCCATGGATAAGACGCGTCACATTTTTCTGCTGTACATTCTTGGCGTGATCGGGTTCAAGAAGGCATCGTAGCAACTGCCACGTGTCCTTAAGTCCTAGGTTTCCAGCAAGGCGGTCGCATACTTGACCCCATTGCTGGTGACTGAGCTGTGCCGCGTGCGTCTCCATTTCCCTTATGAGAGCGGAGATGCGTAGCTTCAGGGCGCGATTGTGTTTGTTTTTAATCCATCGCTTCTGTAAGCTCGAGTAAGCTTCCCACATGTGGAGTAATCGGCTGTCAATCACCTCCGAGGTTTGTGTGCACGGCATTTCCGATGTGGCCATGTTCACGTCCTTGTTGAGGTTAGCCAGCCAATTTGTAAGGTGGTCTATCTGCTTCGGGGCCGCGGTACGAAGATCGCGAAAGCGATCCCAGTTGGTGATTTTGAGTTTCCTCTTTACACGGGGGGTTATGGAGGATAGTGAGAAAGAGGTCTCAATTATATAGTGATCGCTACCAAGAGAGGTTTGCGTGTTTGTCCAATAGCATTGTGTTATGTTTTTCGTGAGTGTAAGATCGGGGGTGGTGTTGTTCTGTACACTGTTGCCGATGCGCGTGTACTGTTGTGTATCATTGACAAGGGTTATGCCCTCATTTTGGAGAAGTGTCCAGAGTCGGGCGCCTTTACTGCAAGTCGTTTTGTATCCCCATGTGATATGGCGGGCATTAAAGTCTCCTGCAACTATCAATGGTTGGTTAGCGCTGATTTGAAGGGCTTTTTTCATGGCCGCCATTAGAGGAGCAGTTTTCCCTTTTGGGGAGCTGTAGATATTCAGAATGAATAGACTCGTTCCTTTCCGCTCTTTGGGAAGCAGCTCTATCAAAATAATAGATGTCCAAATTAGCGGCCACTGCAATTTTGCGTCAGATCTGAGGGATGAAGCATATCGTCGTAAAGCTTTCCACGAAAGTGGGAAGCTTTACGATAATAATAATAATAATAATAATAATAATAATAATAATAATAATAATAATAATAATAATAATAATAATAATAATAATTGGCTCAGAGGAAGGGAAAGGCGCTGTATCTGTCAAGGTGGGAGTAAAAGTGGAAAGAGAGAAAGAGGAGCCGGTAGTGGAGGGTTACGGAGTCTCCCTATATCCGTGCCCCGATGTTCGAGCTTACCCTTCCATAATGCCGTAAATGGTATTGGAAGAGGCATTCACCGTATGACATTATCCTCCCACCCGAATAAACCTAGTCGAAAGACCCCGCCGGGGTGGCGCAGTGGTTACGGCGCTCGACTACTGTTCCCAAGGACGCGGGATCGAATCCCGGCCTCGGCGGCAGCTTTTCAATGGAGGCGAAAAGCAAGGCGCCCGTGTGCTGTGCGATGTCAGTGCACGTTAAAGAACCCCAGGTGGTCGAAATTTCCGGAGTCCTCCACTACGGCGTCTCTCATAGCCTGAGTCGCTTTGGGACGTTAAACCCCACAAACCAACCAACCAACCAAACCTAGTCGAAACACTCCAGACCTAGTTTTGTTCCTCAAGAGAATTCCAGATGGTAGTTAAATCACGCACATGTACCGTTGCCGCGAATACAGCCAATGATAGAAACTCGCTTATGGAATAGAACGCTGTTAAAATGGCTCTGGACCCCAGCTAGAGTCTACCACAAACCAACTTTTTAAGACTCTCTCATTACCCTAACTTCATTTCTTCCCACGCCATTAGTGAGCCCACACTACTTCTCTTGTCCCGTCGACATCACGAGAGCCGAAATCCCTGCCTCCTTACCTCCTGCCCGGTTTGCATAACAGATGCTCGTCCCTCTGTACGACATCTCCTTTGGGACTGCCCTGCCTTCGAGATGTTAAGCATTCTCTGCCACACGAGGTCTATAATCAGACTTGATGATTGGATCCGACCGCAAGTGAAAGGAAGAGGTACAGCTTTTGCTAAAAGGGTAGAGCCCAGGGTGTCCGCTTCTCAGCCATGTATTGGCGCTAATTTAGCATTACTGGCGCTCCTACCCATTGGATAGTGTAGGGCAAAAAATCTACTTACCACCAAGAAATTCGGGAACGCAGGAAATGCATTACAAGCCGCAGGAAGTGGCTCAGAAGCAGACCTCCCGGGAGAATTCAACCCTGCATGCCGGCACTGCGGTGACGGGACGGAGGCCACTCAAGACCATATACTGTGGGAATGCGCCAGCAATCCCCCTCCAAAGACACTGTTGCCAACTCCCTGAGCGGAGGAATGGGACAAGCTGTTGGCCAGCCCAATAAAAACTACTCAACTGGCCCTCGTCACGCGAGCTCAAGAGGTCGCTCTTGACTGGAGGACACCTTAGATTCGTCCCAGCCCGAAATAATTCCTTTCATTTTGTGGCAATAAAAGTTGCTACCACCACCACCACCCCCCGGGCTCTACACTTTTGACAAAGACTGTACATTAATGGCGCTCTTAAATTTTGCACCTGCCTCTGGTGTGATTCGCCTCCTGTAGACTCTGGTATAACCCGTCAGCACACACACTGCCCCTCTCCGTTCTCCCCATTTAGGCCAAAGTGCGAACCTTGCTCAGTAAACGTTTTTATCATCATCATAATAAAGTACCACTCACCACACTTTAAAAAGCAAAACAAGAAGCAAAACTAACTAGTCAAATTGAAAATGGGTTCGAGAGCAGTTATGTCAGATTTCTGTCATCTATTTTTTGCCTCGACCTTTGGCCGTTCAAAGGAAATGGAGATAACTAGACTCAGAATTCATACTGAGTTAATCTTTGTTCTTATATTGGATGAAACAATCAGCGCCAGCTATCTCATTTAGGAGCGTCTCATTAAGCGGACTTATCAGGAGCTTCATCAAGGCCCACCACCTAGTATAACGTAAGAATGACACTATCTCGTAAATATAATGTCCCATAGAAGCCTACGACTTTTGCTCCAGCTAAACGGAGAATACGTCTCTGAAATAAGCTGCAATGAACGTTCTAGAGGAATTAAAACGCCCGATAAATAATGACCTAATATACGAATGGTCACTCAAGATTGGTCAGTTCTAATTTGAAGGTTACTGCGGCAGCCATCTACCACTGCATCCTTTGGCGGTAAATCTTTCCGCACGCAATAAGAACCTGAATGATTCATAGTATCCTTTGAATTATTCATGAGCCGTTACGCTTTCACATCGACTTACAGTACTCACCATATACAAACATTCTCTAATAGGCTGCTATTGACTGCCATTGCGTAAGACATCAGCTTATGATAAGAGTTGACCTCTAAAAATTCGGATGTACTTTTCATTTTGTTTTGCCGAAATGACACCTCTTTTTGCAGGTTCGTAAGAAAGGTATTAAGATTTCATTGTGGGCAAAACTAACCTTTCTGGTATTGACTGTCACATGTATACCAAAGAACTTTATTCCTCTGAATGTTCAGGACGTTCGCTTAAGCTACAAAAAACAACGTACGGAAGCTCTTCTTAGTGTGGATATATTGGTGCTTCACCACCTGGTCTTTTTTTCTTACGTACATTTATTCTCTTTACCTGTCTGGACACAGTAGCACCCTCCCCCTATTTTTCTTCTTGCGTAAAATCATTCAATCATCATGCAAATTCTTGAAAACTATATTAGAATATTTTATACTTTCAAAGAGCCAATTGAAATAACGCCCTGTTTATGCTGTGATCCACAAAATCGCGTATGGTCAAATTTGCTCACCAAATATTCTATATATATGGCGCAAAATTTGAATATAGCAAGGTCGATATTTGTGAGGCAGCTACTTCGACACACATTAAAACGTTCCTTTCGGTTTCCTGTGACTGATCAATTGTTTTCATTCATTTACACTGCCTGTTTATGCCATGAACAGTGAATGAGTTATTCAGCGAATCATTCTTCCATTCTTTGGTCTCGAAAAGATCTTAGTAGTTCCGGCCACAACAAAGATATAAAGCAGCCAGTGTACATGGACTTTATAACTTCATTTCTACTGTAGATCACATTCGCATGAGCGAAGAGAATCAATGAGTAATATTTCTCGATTCAGCACCAGCTGATTTCATAGCCTCGAGAAAGGTCAGCACGTCAGCACACACTCAGCGCACTCGGCTGTTGCTGAAAGCGGAAAAAGACGCATTACTCTTTTCGGCTGGCTTCGGAGCTTGTTTCATTAAAGGAGCTGCCCTAGAGGAAATTGCGTTTTTGGGTCGAGCGCGCCGCCGCAGACGCACCGCCTGATCTATCTCATCCGATCCCATATCACTAGGTTCCCCCAGCAATATTATATTTTGTATTCTCTTCCACTTCCCCGGCGTGCTGAGTTCAATCTTGAGGAACGGGAGCACTGATGATGGATCGAAAATAAATGCTTCAGTATAGGCAACGAAGTGTAGTGTGGAAGTTAGGCGTACTGTTTTTCTTCTTTTCTCTCGTTAATGTATTTTCCCTAGACGACTAGCAAAGGGCATGAAGTTTTGTATTATCATACTGGCAAACACCATCCATCATATCTGTCAATTTTACATACGTTTGATGATGTACTGAGCATATCACAGGTCTATCTTATTTTTAACCATTACCACCTTGCAGAACTTCTTGAAAAATATCAAGAAAATGCAAAGCAGGTCAAAGTGGCTTTCTTTACTACGTCCTGTTACACAAACATATATTTTTTTTTAATTTTCCGGCACACGTTAAAGATCCCCAGGTGGTCGAAATTACTCCGTAGCCCTCCACTAAGGCTCCCTATTCTCTCTTTCCACTTTTACTCGCACCTTCATCCCTTCACTTACGGCGCGGTTCAGGTGTCCACAGAGTAAGTGTGACAGATACTGCGCCTTTCCCTTTCTGTGAACCAATTATATTATTATTGCCTCTAACGGTAACAATTATAACTTCATCAAACAAATGATAAACAATGTGCAGCACTACCGGATATCCCCGAGAGCACTTTATTCCTTGCATTAAGCGTCCCTATGAAGCGATGACATAATTTATTGAATAATTTTTTTCTTTGCTCTCAATCCTCAAGGCCGGTCATCATGACCCCATTAGAAAGGCCAAATTAGGTAGCAAACAATTACTTTCTTTAATGTCTAACGGCGGATCGCAGAATTCAGTCGCCTCCAGAGTAGTGACGCTAATAACACAAAGAGATCGAGTCTGTATTTGGTGAGTTGTTTTAGCGGGATGATCAAAAATTAAAGCAGACGCATCTTCCGTTCTATAAGGATTCGCTGGCATGGAAACAACAGCTTGTTGAAGGGAAAGGAAACATCATCTGAGAAGGCTGTGTTTTAGCGACCCCTCATTTCCACTACGCAAAATGAGGGGAAGTGGGTACACCTCACTATTATATATTCCTCGACTTATTGCTGGTGATTCCACGCGTATTAAAGCAGACTCACAAATTTCATCGCACATTCGTCGGCAACATGTGCATGTAGATTTTTTCTCAATTAGCTGTATAAGGAGCAGTGCTCGCATTTTTGTCCTAGTGGTGCTCGCCTTTCTTCTCCTCGTGCGTGACAATTTTGGTTTGTCTCTGTCATCACCTGTATTGAATGTCTATGCTATTACCAGCGCAGGCTGCCTCAATCGTTATCGTCTCCAGACAGACCGCCTTTTTGAAGGCTGCCGCCAACAGCAAAGAAATTAGAACAAAAAACGTCATTATGAACATGAGAACGAGTGCTGTAACATCAAGTATCTTCCTCGGTTATTATTATTTTCCATATTGTTTTCATATATACCCGTGCCTATATTCTCACTGACAAGATACTGAAGACAATCCGGTTGTAATAGTTCGCTCAGTAAAACTCTATTTGATTTCGGTCATTCTTTTAAGCTTCAAGATCACCTAGTATCAACATATGTCTTTATGATATTGCTAATCACATTAGAAACTATTACCCTGTTTAGTGTAGCTTGTACCGTCTTAGACCAAAAGCACTGTCTTGCATCGCTTTAAGCGAATGACAGTGTAGGACAGCCATTGAAAGCTCACCTACAAATAGGTGATGATGCATACATTTTTAATTGCGAAATCATGCTGCGAACTCTAAGAAAGGTCCTTGACCGGTTACAGTGCCATTATCTTCTGTTACAGCGGCCCTGATTACAGATACAGGCCAGCTTCCGTCTGTCCTTGGTGTCTTTTAAGGTCCTTTGTTCAGCTTTGCTGACCTGTTATTCCCAGTCAGTTTTATTTTTGTTACTCGTCCTGTGTGACCTTCTCGCTTGCAGAAATATTGCGTTCATTATTCTTGATCCCTACATATAAAATGTTTTTTTTTCCTGTAGCACCCACTTCTAGTTTCTTCCTCCACCAACTCGCCCCCCCCCCCCCCCCCCCCCCCCCTCTCCTTCCGAGCAAAATACAGCACAGTAGAGAGTTTCTCCTTTTTTTCATTCTGCGACCTGTCGACAGTGATTAGTGGCTCCTTCGTGTACAAAGCAGAACGCCAGACATTGTCTTTCCTTCACAACGCGTCCTCTACTGCAAACGCATTAAACATAAGCGCTTCGATATATCGAGAACACGGAAAGACTGTAGACATCTCAAATATAGGTCATTGTTCCTCCACAAGCTGCTCGCTACTGAAGCAACGAGATGAGTGCAAAGAGAATTTTTGTTGGAACAGTTTTTAAAGCAGTCCAACCTAAGAGCTTTGACAGCATAAATAGCAGGTTATTAGTTGGATCTTGATGCTTAAATTATATTGGCCAAAAGCATAAGTTCTTTTTTTGTATTCGGAGACACTTATTTCTTTTGTCTCACTTCATATTCACAGGAAGCCAATGCTCTATTTGTTAAATACGCAAAAATTATAAGTAAAACATTGAACAAGACAATTCGGATAAAGGTGCATAATCAGCAAACACTCCAGTAGCTATGAGAAAAATACACTAGAGTGCATGTAATACAGCGTAGAATTATTTTTCTTTGGCCTGGTTATCAAATAAATCAACGCTTACGTTATTACACGCATTGCCTCAAATGTGGAAACAAACTGCACGCGCGATCACTCCGTTAATTGTGCTCACAATCATCCGAATAATGCTCTTTCAAGGGAAGGCTGCTGGCGCTACTGCTGAAGCCTTTACAAATGCTACAACAAAGAGGAAAAAGAAAGGTCTCCGCTGAAAGACGAACGGAAAATATACGCAGAAAAAGTCATTTGTTCAACTGCTGAAAAGCGTGATTCCAAAAACCTCTTGCACCACAGCCACGATTTCTTTCCACTAGAGCCAAGAATAGTCGTCACGCTGCAGGTAATGATATGGTTTTGCCATGCTTTAATAGAAATCACTCACCCATACCCCAGGCGAAGGCAACAAATTGAAGCTCTCACTGCCGATGCGATTCATGTTTCATCTATTTTCTTCACTGTTCTTGACTGACGTATTCAGACAGTAGTTCTTAATTTTTCTTGAGTACAATAAATGTTTTTGTGTGTGCGCGCGCGTGTGTGTGTGTGTGTGTGTGTGTGTGTGTGTGTGTGTGTGTGTGTGTGTGTGTGTGTGTGTGTGTGTGTGTGTGTGTGTTTGTGTGAGTGTGAGTGTGTGTGAGTGAGTGAGTGAGTGAGTGAGTGTGTGTGTGTGTGTGTGTGTGTGTGTGTGTGTGTGTGTGTGTGTGTGTGTGTGTGTGTGTGTGTGTGTGTGTGTGTGTGTGTGTGTGTGTGTGTGTGTGTGTGTGTGTGTGTGTGTGTGTGTGTGTGTGTGTGTGTGTGTGTGTGTGTGTGTGTGTGTGTGTGTGTGTGTGTGTGTGTGTGTGTGTGTGTGTGTGTGTGTGTGTGTGTGTGTGTGTGTGTGTGTGTGTGTGTGTGTGTGTGTGTGTGTGTGTGCGTGCGCGCGCGCGCGCGCGCGCGTGTGCGCGTGTGTTCGTTCATCTGACATCAAACACATGACCTACTGCCTCGCAACGGTGATGACACTGGAGACAGCTGAAGGTTGAGGTTTCATTGAAGGAAACTTCCAAACTGACGTTATAGAGGCCAGAGGGAGCTGAACAACTCAGCAGTGGCAAGAGCTGCCAACTTATTTGCCGATCGCCACCGATATGGTGTTAAAGGATACAACCCAAAAATATTTGAAGTTTCTTCAACTTAAAGCAGTTTCTGCCCTTTTCTGAGTGCAAAATAGGACTAATACGCATCCCGGAAAGGAAACAGGGATGTATCCGTCTGGAAAAGAATAAAAAGGCATCTACTTTCTTCTGGTGAACACAGCTTCTATTATTCGTTTGGCAAAGCACCTCATCGAAATATTTGAAGACAAACCAACATGTAGGTTACCACTGACCGCATATTCTATCTTTGGTTTTCCTTCCGGGAATCCGTATTTAGGAGGGTAAAAATGAAATTTTCGTATGTAGACGCTGAAACATTAGCTAACTGCCTCTAGACATCTTCTCCAATTTGTATTTTATCTGCTATGTTCATGTTTGGTTTCCTCCCTGTCGTTCTCGTGCCAAAAATACCTTACTTCCGAGTGACATTTCATGACGATATACACAATGCCTCTACCCCATACCTATTTGAACACATTTTCTCCCACCATAATATGTTAGTGGGAGCATTTCACGCTGATCAGGACAGCACACTAACATTGCTGAATTCGTAAACATTTACAATTAACGTGTGATCGTGCACGCCACACAACAGGCGCTGTGATCTGCGTGCTCCAAAACGGCAAGAGAACATAATCTGGCATCAGTGACCCGTAACATCAAAATATTGTCTGCAATGCTTAGCTTTATGCAAGCTTTTTCTCGAAATTGCACGACATTAACTCCATTGGGAGATTTAAGCAAGCGCATTTTAGACCTCCGGTGCAAACGAATTGAACTCTTGGCTAATAACCGCAGTGTGTCGTAAAACTGCGCGACTTTATATTGGAGAGCACTGGACCATGCAGTCAATTACAAAGCGTCCCTATTAACAAGAGGACTCCATTGAATACATCCAGGAAATGTAATCATATTGACTCTGAAGCGAAAAACGCAATCTATTCCGCAAGCTGAAGTTGTGGCTTCTGCATTAATTACGTTATTCATTATTATTGCGAAAACAATACTATTCTAGGTTTCGAGCCTTCAGCGTAGCGGGGCCGGTAGCCACGTCTTACCCACGTGGCGCTGTGACGTCACACACCTCGTGACACTAGGGTGAGAGCTGGGCTACCAACTCAAGCGGTCGGCAGGAGCTGCCAGCTTGGGTCTCTCGTTTCACATGGGACGGTTGTGTCAGAATCAGCCTGCTAGGACACTGGCATTCACGTTACCCCTATAGGCCACTAAGGCACGTTCATACGGCTTGGTTAAAGCGGGGCTTATATGTGCGCTGAGGAAGAAGAAAGAGAAGAACGCTCGATCGCCCGCAGCTAATGCTTTAGCTCAATATTTGGCTCAACAGCGTTGGACCCTTGTAAGGTTTTTTTTTTGGCCTTCTGTGCACCGGTTCGATAACTATTCTTTCTTCAAAAAAATTTTTTTTCTCCTGTGTAGATATTTTCCCCATTGCCCGTTTGTTCAGCCCAAGTCTCTCGGAAATTGCTTTCACAGCTATCAGCCGCAAAAAGAAAGCACATAGATTGTCGATGTAGCGTAGAGAACGTTTAGAGGTCTGGCTTTTGTGCCCCGACGCGGCTTCAGAGAGGAGAAAAACCCCAAACAGCCCAGCGATATCTTGTTGCTCCCAGCTGTAGCATCCGCCTTTGAATGAGTAGGGGTTTCTGGGCCTTCCTCGACTGCCTCCTTTTTCGGTTCCTTGATTATTCTAACCGAATTTAGTCCTGTGCAGTCAGGAACTGAAAGAACGCTCTTAACACCTCCAAAAAAACCCATTACTACACGACCGGAAAAAGTCTTTTTTGTTGGACATTGATTTGTTTTGCAACTTATCTCGTTTAGAACCAAACGTTTTAGTGGTGTATCACGTTAAAAGAGAGGTCCAGAAAGCATGCAACAAAACAAACATTAGCGCAAGGCGGAGGCGAGTTGGTCGTTCCAGGGACGCACCCCTTTCTGTCTCATTACCCAGCTCTAGAAGCAAGAGTGGCGAGAGTGGGAATGTGATTGGTCTTTCCCTGCTTCCCCTCCAGCTATTACAACAAGAGCTGCAGCTCTTACCCTTCGATACTGTCTTTGTCTATAGACCTGCTTCAGCCTCCAGGAGCAATAGCATTGCCTGTATAAACTACCAAAGAAAAAAAATAATTCTTACGAATCCAATGTCTACATTCTGGACAATGGATCAGACTGGGCAATTTATGCTGGATGTATTATGCCAAGTGTTTAGGTCTAAACGTTTAAGAAAGAATAAAATAATGATATAAACAAAAACAATAATTGTGCTTAACTTCCAAACTCTAGTAACTGTTATAATTACCTGAATCTATTCAATCATGACTTCCTTTTAGTCAGTGCGGTTGTTAGGGCAAACGGGATGTTTGAAGCCGTGTTACGACGTTGCCACATTAGTTCCTGCAATGGCAACTGTATTATTAGTCATTAAGGCAGCGCGACGAATTAAGTCAGTTTCTTTTGAATGTAAACTAAATAGAGGGCATTACTGGACGATTATATTCACAGGCAGCTTCGTTGCGACGCAAAGTCCACTGGGGACGCGTAGCAAACTGCCACGCCAATTTCCAAATACAAGCAGTATGTTTCTACACTCTGCACAAAACTGCGCCTGGAAGATTTCTGCGTGAAACAAATACTGTCATTTCAACTGCTTAATTATTTTTTGGTGTCACGGAGCGAATTGTAGGCTGATTCAGCAAAGTAGAGCAGGCTGCAGGCAAATAGAATTGGTTAAAATATTTCTTTTTATTGTGATTGCCCTTCTACCCTGCCCCCACGAATTCAACTATGTATATCGTTAAGAGGCAGAAACCTTGGTCAGACTAAGAGAAGGAATAGGTGGCTACGGTAATGAACCAACGAAATCCAGGTTTTCGAATTGCGCTCGAAGGATATGATAGCAGTACTTTATATAGTCGGTTAGACTTGTCTAAAACGTGTAAAGACTACAGGAAATTTATCTTGGCCTCAAGTAGTACGGATATGAGTTGATAACTCTAGTTGAGGTCGAGTGAGAATTGTGTAGGCTCGTTCTCAAACTGAGGTTAAGGCATTCTCGAAACTAACTGGGCTCTCTACACAAAAGTAATTGGTCTATTTTTTTAGTTTTGCTGGCCCCTTCTCAATACGGACTTCGTCCAAAACGAAAATTGAGTCGATTAATTCATGTCCCAAACTGATTTCAATCACTCCAGAATATATAATGCAACTTCCAATTTCTGGCGAGAAACATGAGCAAAATCTCAGCTTCAATGGAGTTCTGTCTGTGTTCCTTTCTGCCTTCGCTCGTGTACTATCTCACGTGCTTCGTGTGAAGAAATTTCGCTACTTACCACCTGTCATTTCAACAGTGGTTCAGATTTTTTTGGTTCTATTAATTACGACATCTGCAATAGGGCGCCATTAACTTCGAGTATGACGTACAGAAATGAGTACAGAAAGAGTATGACGTACGTACAGAAACAGAAATCTCAAAGGCAAGGCCTGTCACATGTTCGGGGAATTCTGGATGTCTTGTGTATATTTTCTCAATCATCTTCATTACTGGCCTATTATTTTTGTATTACACAAGCTCTAGTTTTATCATGGCTTTCTTTCGTGCTCGGCGTGTATACAGAAACTAATACCTACTTCATTGTTTTATGTTGATGCTGAACTGACCACAGCGTAAAGCGAACGCAAGATTCGACAGCGAGGTGGGATCAGAAATATGTCACTGCCATCGGAAGGAATTTGTGCCAGCTTTGTATTTTTTCTTGATTATTGCTGGACTCGAAACACATGAAGAGGTGCTGTCGCTGGATAAGAACTCAGCAGATTTGGTTTTATATGCTGGACAAAACGCTCATCTGCAGTTCATTCGGTTAGGAGAGTTTTGTGTTGTCGGCCCCAGCAACAGGAAAATTTTGAAGGCCCAATGAGGTAGAAAAGTTAATTTATTGCCCCGAGGCACAATAAAGAGAACCAAGAACTGAATCTACTTCTGAAGGAATGTTCAAAGAACGAGCCACAAAAAATACCTCGAAATAATAAAAAAAATCTAATGTAAGCCACGAAAAGGCCTTGTAAGCTTAGCAGTGCTATTTGAAGTCGGAGGGGCGGCGGGGCAATGGAAGCGGCACTCAGCCGCTGGAAGACCTGGTGGTAAATCCTCCAGCGCGTAATCACCACTCTCAATTCTTCATAGGCTCATGTTGAATTATTAATTAGCCATTACGCTTGCAGATTTAGTTCGAACACTAACAACAGTTCTCTCATTAGTCGGTTGCTTTGTGTAAGGGCACGAAAGAAGAATAAGCATTTTTTTCTTAAAGAGTTCCAATAGTGAAAATAGTGAATGCATTTTCATTAATAAAATCGGACCACTATTACAAATGGCACGCAAGGTAATGGCGAGCCTATATTCCCAAGATTTGCTCTTTGAAAATGCATTCACAGCGTTCTCGATGCTTAATGCAACTTTAGAATGAAAGATTACTCAGGAACGTGGCATGACAAAGTGCCTTTAATCATTTCTGTCAAAAGGAATATTTACGTGTGTCAGAAATGGTTGTCATGATGTTCAGCGCGCCGAACAACCAAGCATAACAAAACAAAACCATCAAACCAGATGTTTTGCATGAATATCTGAGGCTTGTTGCGGAATAACGATATGGAATTGTATCTTCAGAATATTTGGACTAGCTAGTGAATCAGCAGCTGAAACCAGCACGAGTTCATTCAACACACGCTTTAGTGATTTGAACTTATCACCGTACGCTTAGCGGAAACAATTCAATGGCTTGCTCAATATGGCCTTAATAAAATACGAGAGTAATTTCCTATCTGCATCCTCTAAGCGCAGCCATACAGCTACAAAGAAAACATATAGAGCTTCCACAGAAACGTCAAAGTTCAATTAAAGTTCCTCTTGGTCTACAACAGCCTCCGCGGGGCTCTCGATTTCCCAAGTGTGTCTGGTGAGAACGGATAACCAGTCAGATGGTAGGGCTGTAATTGGATGCAGCGTATATTAGACTCTTTTGAGAATACTGTAATGAGTGTGGAACTCCTTATTAGCATCCAGCTAAACGTACAGAATTCTTGAATGATTAAAAATTCTTCCTGGCCGAGAACATAAGTTAAGATTCGAGAACGGCATTAAAATGGGGCGTATCGACCGTCTTAACTTTTAAGTTTAATTTTTATTTTGGTGGACTGCTTTAGTTCGTTCACGCTCGGCGCTTTTTAATATGCTCCTGTTCGTCCGCGATTCCTAAACTGAGGTGAATAGAACTACAGTGTTGGTTTTATCTGTAGTGGGCAAGCTCTTTTCATAACTTCAAGGCTATTTTGCATTTCGGACCATCGATAGTTTCTTCTTTATTTATGCAGCCTTTTATCGGGCTTTGTTCTTCTTCGACCTGTCTTCGTTGCCTACAGAAAAGCCGGATCAGTGTGCCTGATGAGTTCTTGACGCCTTCATTCCTAAGAAATCTGATTCACCAGACACTATTCCCGAATTTCGGCATTTGCTTCTAGAGGGTGAAAAGCGGAACTCGCACGATGCTCTCTCTCCGTAGCTTTACGCAATTTCTAAGGGCGACTTGCTGTCGGCCCATAGAAATGGTGACAGCTGTGCTCAGACGTGAGCGTAGAGAAAAGGTCATCTACATCAACCCGTCCGAAGACGCTGAAACCAGAAGAAGTTTGAGCTAGGCCCCTCTGATTTTCCATTTACGCGCTGTGGAAGTCGAAAATAAAAAACTTAGGAACCAAGGTTATTCGGGTGAAGAAATCCGGGCTTGTCGAAATTGCGACCGGCAAGTAGCAGGCTAAAATTGAGAAAGGAAATTATGCCACCTTTCGGATTTGGGTTGTTAAAAGATATTGCAAATGATAAAGGCGCGCTAAACTTCTGCGGTGTGTTGCCATTGTTCAGGATAAAATTCAGAAGTTACCAAAAAATCTGGCTTCTCTTCTCTAACTTCGTGCCCATTTATTAACAAAACATTTTTATAACTACCCTCCTTCTGTAAAAGCGGGATAGTGACTTAGAATGTGTGATTTTCTAAAATATACAGGACTGTTTAAAACTACTGTAGCAATGAAGGCATCGAAGCAATTGGTTTCTGTTCGCAAGAGACTGTGATAATATCTTCAATTTCTCTTCTGAACAGTTTTTATTTTACTTCACTTCAGACTGGTCTATATTCATCTCTTCCTCCTTCAAATAAGTGAATTTTTCTTTCATGTTCGATGCATCCTTCACGCTTTCAGGTTCAATTGAGTTTCAGAAATATTTATATTGTGACTTGAGAAGTCTCAACAATAACAACAGACCCAACAACAACTTAGCATGTCTATAAACAAACCCGCAGTCAATTCCTGCTGCTTACTAATAAAGCTCCAAACGCCACTCTTTCCGAACTCTACCGGGAAAATATATTCCTGATTGCCGGTGGCCTTGATAAGTGAAGGAGGTATCACTAAGCAACAGATTGCAAGTAGTTTCAAAAGGTACAAAGAACCAGCTTACCTGGGGCATTTGAAATATTCTGTGCCTCAAATAATTAAAAAGTTGCTTACCTTTGCAGCCACCTGTAAATTTTTGATACATTATGCCACAAAAAGTACATCTACATTAACACATAGCACTAACGAACTTCTAAAAACAGCTGCCTAATGCTACCGTCTTGTTGCAATCTTAAAAAAAAAGAGGTAGAAAAAGGTATTAAATGGAGCCAGTAAATGACATCGAATGCGGAAATACCGCTACTCTACAAAGCTGCAGTGCCACTGAAACAAGTATGCCGCATGATTATCGTTGTAAAAAAAGGCGGTATATGAAAACCTCAATGTACAACAGTAGCGTTTTAAATGTGATGAAAACACTACGAGTACTACCAGCCATTGAACTTATTGAGTCACATTTAACAATACCCTTCCATCGTGCTACAAATTCACCAATAGTATTCCATAATTCCACCGAGAGTATTCCACATATTTTGCAGTTTTAGAGGCATGGTCATGCCGATTAGATACTAAGTGATGTAGTAGATCAAAATAGTACTTGTAGAAGTCATATTTATGTGAGTTGAAAATTTGTCGACTCCGTTTGGTTCAAAAATACTTAACTCTGGCCTAAATATTCTGGCGGTGCCGGCACCAAGAAAATTGTTCCGGGCACTAAGTCTTTGTTTAGGGTGCAGGTATTTATACCCCGAAGCATAACCAGGATATATAGAGAAGCAATGCCGGGAAAAGACCTGTATGCACATTTTCGTTTGCGCTAACACGTACCAAACACGTCAGTGAATGACCGCAGAGAAGAGGTATTTCCGCCAGCAATTATATGCTCAGCAACTCTTCGAATGTTACATCGTAAGGTCAATACATTTCGGTCGGTAGTTCAAATTTTACACTATATAATTGCTGCTGGGGCCCCCAGAGGGGAAAAATGCAGTATCGGGAATTTGATAACTTAGTGTTCTAAAGCCATTAAGAGACGAATGTGTGTAGTTTTTGGGTATTGAAAACACCACAGTGGCGGGTACTGCTCAGAAAAATTCTTGCTTCTCACTTCCTTTTTCATACTACATCGAGGATGGCATACAACGTCTTAGACTGTTACTGAAGACAAGCAAAAGGGCATCGTTGACCCATGTACGTGAGAAAAAAGCGCGGATGGCAGTGTCCTCACTGCGAATAATGCGAGATCTCCTTAAACTTTTTCTGAAGTCCGAGACGATCGCAGTGTACTCGTAGGAAACGCAGTAACCGAGGAGAGCCAGATACTGCTACTCTCAAAAACCTTGTTACTGAGACATTCATCTTCTTTATCCAGCAATACAGGAGCACAGAAAAATCAACTGAAACCAACGCACAGGAGAAAGGTACATAATGCCTTTCATGAGGTAAACTGTTTGCAAAGTGTAAAATATGCTGCAAATAATACAGCACAAAGCGACGCAACACAGTATAAGGCGAGCGATATACAATACACAATAGAATGCAGCAAAACTTGCGATTAGAACATCCTCCACCTAATTGTCCACTGCACAGATTAGTGCACACCCAGAACAATTCGGCAGAAAAAACCATCGGCCGGTAGTGAAATTTGTCGTACTATTTGAGTGAAATTATTACCACATTTTTTTACTACTCTTGGATGCTTCTCCTTATGTGCACGGTGCTGACACGAGATATACTTTTCATTGTTAACGATCGACCCATTGTTTTTCAAAATAGCTTTTCACTCAAAGTCTACGTTGTTGTTGTGACTGTAAGAAGAAGCAAAAGAAAATGCACGGACCTGCTACTGGCTCTGTAGCACCACCTCTGCTTCTTCATGCTGATAGAGGAGAACGTAGAGAATAAAGGATGAAAATAAAAACGGAGAGAGAAAGACGCGTGTCGCAATAGGCGCCGTCCGCCTTTGAAGGGGTGGAGGGTGCAATGACGGCCTACAAGAGGTACAACACCCCGTGGCAGGCTAAATGGTGTAGTCCTGCCATTACCAGCCCCGCAGGGCCAGAAGCAGCCTTGTGTGGTTGTTGCGACTGTAGTAAGAAAGAAAAGAAAATGCGTGGGCCTGCCATGGTTCTGTAGCTGAGCCACCTTCGCTACCTCGCGCGGACAGAAGAGAGAAAGTAGAGAAGAAAGAAAAAGGAGAGAAAGACGCCCGTCGCAGCAGCCGTCGTCCACCACCGAAGCGGTGGCGGGTGCAATGACGGCCTACAATAGATAAAAATATGGTTGAAGGCTAGCCCCCACCCCAAGCGGTGTTGACCTACCAGTCCCAGCCCCTTAAGAATAAAGAGGATTTATTGGGTACATACATACATACAAAAAGGCGCATTGCTCTCAGACCAAAGCACTATACAAAACACTATATGGTACATATACATAATAAACAGAAAAACATGATTCCCCAGAGTGCGGAAAACAATGGAAGGTGGGAGGGCATTCTAATAAAGGACGAAAGGCATTCAAAGTCTGCTCTCCCCTAAAACATAGAAGCGCGTGTGCAAGCTGCGCAAAAACCGCGTCTTGCCATCCGTTTCTAACTGTCCAGACACATACTTCCAAACGACGAGGCGCAGCCTCTGCAAGGCTGGGTACTTAGCGCGGGCGGGAGTGCGGCGCGCCGTAGAACCAGGAACAGCCACCCTTCACCACCTCGTCCTCTCGGAAGCAGCCTTGAAGGGCTATAACGTACCATTACGAACAGTCTTTGAAACCGTTAGTCTAATTCTAGTCTAGTTAGTCTAAAAAGTTTTTGGTCATTAATAGCATATAACCACGTAAATTCAGAGTAAGAAACGGCGGGTATTTTAATTGTTTGGTGCATCGCAAGGTATAATTTATATTTTCTTTAATATTTTGGTTTACATGAAAGAAAAGGCGCAGTATATCTGTCGCACATTTTTTTTTTTTTTGTCGAAACCTGAACCGCGCCTTAAGGGAAGGGAGAAAGTTGGGAGTGAAAGTGGATAGAGAGAAACAGGAGCGGAAGTTTCGTTTTTAGGCTACCTGCTGTATGAAAAATGCGGTTGTTTAGAATTGAAGAGGATGAGATTTGACCTGCCAACTCACTTTATTAAAGAAATACGCAAGCAACGCATGGAGGCGTAATTTGTCTTCTCTTGGAATGAAGTATCAACCGGCATGGAAGCAAAGTCATCCTATCGCCACATGCGTGAGAAAGGCAGGCTACGTCTAAGCGTGCTCTCTCGACATATATTGCTGCGCGGCTCTAGTGACACGGCGTTAAATACTGGCACGAAGAGTGCCTGGCGTTTTTTGGTCTCGGTAGCTAAACATTTTATACTTGTGATACACATTGCTGTACTAAATTCCACCGCTCAGTTGCTAAGGCGGCCTGTAGTTGTCAAGGGGGGATCTTCACACCGATGCTAACAATGAAGCGCCCTTGCAAACCTAAATGTCTGCCACTTGAATGCATACCCTGGGTCAGTTATTTTGCTAATTCGCACATACCCCTTGCCTGAAACTTGTGCAATTTGACTGCGGCAGAGAAGTGTGTTTTGTATAAACCAGGTATATGAGACACTCATCTAGTACACGTCGTTCTCGTCTCCTTTGTCTTCCTCTTTTCAATAGTGTTCTACATTCTATGCGCATTTGTGGAAAGAATTTAATGGTGCAATTTTTTAAAGTTTACATTCAGCACTGTGTTTTGCAGACTTAATAAACTTAATTCCATGCAGAGAGTGGCGATAAAGAGCTCACTTGAAGAACGTTCCTATTTTCTGCATTTTTCTCGGGAACGTTTGTTTCCAGTAGATAATTAGACTCCATCTACGGCGACTACTCTTCCACCGAGAGGGGATAAGTGGAAGATGGATACTTGCTATTACATTACTCCTACTAATGATGAAACGATGGCCACAATTTTCTCTCGTACACCTAAAGGTTTGTTAAAGATCTCTTCATTAGGTTGACTTGTGCTATTTTGGATTTTCTCTCGAGAAAATTCGCAACATGGCGGCAAGGATAGCGGCAGATGTGCTCAGTGTTCGTAGCTGAATAGTATTCACCTGGCAAAGAATCACGAAGATAATGTAACTAACTGTAACTACAACGTCCTAGAACTATGGGGAAATAGTACCGCATAGATGTAATCAATATAGATAAATTTGGGTATCTATTGCGTTCTGAAGATAGTTTTGAGGATGCGTTCCGGCGGCTTTTAAAGAAAGAGTTGAAAGCATTGCCACAGCACCGAGTGACACAAAACGCTGCTTGTATGGCGAGATATTTCTCAACTGAACATCCCATTTAATGATTAGAGCAAACGATGCCGTGCTTCAACCTTTGAGTGCTCTGAGTGGGGACAATACGACGGAATCAATCCTTGCACTCTTCACCCCACTTGAAATTGTGTAATAGAAATAAGCTAATGGATTATTAGCTCATATGAACGGTTCCTAGAGTCGTCTTGAACGTTGGGCCCTTTTGTTGGTACTTTTAAAAACTACTATTGAGTAACAAATTAAAGCACAAGTCCAGAACTTTCATTCCCGTCCTTCTCAAAGCCCCGAGGGGAAAGATATAAATGTTATTAAAGCATGTTGTCATCCCAGAAGGCATACAAGCAAGCAATATTTACTCATATCAGGAAGAAATTTCCTTCGCCACATAGCTGGACAGTTCTGGGATGGCAGATACCAAATAACCCTTCGTCAAGCGCGTCCTGCAGAAGAGTTGTGCTAATTAAGTCCTCTCTTCCGGGGCAGCCTAAGGGTATTGTCGCTAGAGGGCCTTTGCAGTATAGTTTCTTTTCCTTTGGTCTGTGGTTTAGCAATCTTGCCCGGCCAAGCGGCACACAGTGAGTACACTCTGTGGCGTATAGGGAGAGGACGTACAACTTCTTTGTCCCTTCAGTGCTTCGGATCTTGGAGATTATTATGCGCCCCAATAAAAAAGCAATTATTTCTGGCTGCAAAAGAAAAAGCATAACATTTTTTTTTTCTCGATCTTCATCCCTCTGTCCTGGTCTTCTCTTTGCCATGAAGCGAAAAGTTGTCAGCGTTGGTCGCTCTTCATTTTCTTCCAACCCACTTTGCCTTTTCTCACCATAAACCCACAAAACCGCAGATCACAGTTGAATTGAATAACATAGGCTTTGATTAAAGCATTCCTGAGGTTTAGGTTATGGTCTCCATCTAGGTAATTAACCGTTTTTTTCCCAGCAGAACTAACTTCGCGTGCTACAAAGACAATGGTTATTAAGCTACAACATATACGGACATACAGTCTGTTTGGAGCCCAATAAACCACTGATACACACCAATACTATTTGTTTTCAAGTCTACAGATCAACTTGGGGCTTTGTTCGTGTTGCCGATTGCAAGCCGAAACACCGCCTCGGTATGAGCTGCAGAAATACTTTCCGACAGAGTGTTCAGCAGAGAGCAGGCCGCTGTTATTAAAGCCTTTTCAACGCAGGTGGTATGGGCTTATAAAGACAAGGGGCGACTAAGTGATAAGCCAAGCGAATACCGTTTGGCAAAGCTAGGCATTGTGTGTTTGGCACCTTCATGTTCTTCGCTCCAATTAATAAAATAACAGAGCACTCATAGTGATTTACGGAGTTTCCTATAATGACATGTGATATCGCTTGAAAGCGGATGCAGTCGTGTTACGATTGTCTTAGCTCAACAACTGCAGCATTATGCGCTAAAACACTTGAAAGTAGCTCAGTAAAACAGTGATAGTAGCTCAATAGTTTGAAAAATGTTTTTCGAGGCACTTAAGTACCTGTTTTGTTCAGTAAGGCGAAAACCCTTATGCAACTCTTTTACTCATTTGCAACGTCTTTTGTAGGATGTGACGTCGCGGTCCAAGTTTCTTAGTTTTTGACCAGATGAAAATTATAGGTCGTTGGCTGGTTTTAAGTAATATTCGCGCTTAATTAAACGTTTCTTCTCTAATCGAACTTTACTCAGTTCATGCGATCTCACACTTCCTCAGCGTCGTTCCTCTGAACGTGACGTCATCATTCAAGTTTCATCGTTTCTTTTACCGAAATTATAGGTCATTCGGTTACATAAAGTATTCCTTATTGCTAATTAGTTTTTTACTTAATTGTACTTTTGGCAGTCCAGCTTTATTTACGTCTTGTGACTATTTTGACGTCCTGCGCTATTTCGAGGCATATTTGACATTTATAGCTCCTAATAATTAACTAACTTTCTCTAAAGTTATGAAAATTGGTTTCTATGTTTATTATTTCATTATCTAACTCATACACTTAATTTTCGTCTTCTATCTTTATTCTTCAAGCGCTAGCAGGGGTAAATACCTCGCGCAGATGCGCACTTTCTTGGCGCAGCCATGACCCTAGAAAAGCTTTCGTCTTAACCAATGGGCAAAGACCAGCTTGATGTTTCGGCAATTTGCTTAGCATTGGTGCGACATTTATGGATTACTTGCACATGAGGTTCTGTTTTACGGTGTTTCAGATCTCGTAGACTAGATACTCTACACTCGTAAACTAGCGCAAACATTTTGGAGACTTTTGGTGTATTTATTTGTACGACTGAATAGCATTAGTTGGTCACGTCTGTTTCCGCATTCTTTTTCGCGAAAATGCTATCTACTATTCACGAAAGCAAACAATTTCATACTTGCCTACATTATTGCACAGACTCATAATGCATATAATCGCATACTTGCACAATAGATGAACGACCACCACATAGGGATATAAAAACTCGAGTTAACCAAGCCGTGAGGTCATGCCTGCATAGCGTGGGGCCAGCTAGTTTCAATTGAGGTCCAAGAGTCCTAAAAAGGATGAATTCTAATCATTCGCTCATGCCGAAAAGGAACTACCTAATTTCAGTAGCTGCCATTGCCTGCCATTTTGGTTCCGTTATATAATCTCATGACGCAGCAAAACCGGTCAATCACATGCGCGACCATGTTACCTAGCGACTACCAACTACCAGGAATAAAATGGATGGAGTGCGTGATCGCATTACCGTGTCCGAAAGGGTTTAGTGGGACTAGGCCTTGCCCTCCTTGTGGAAGCGTCGTGATCTTCTCTCGTCGCCGCGTCGAGGGCCTGCTGGACGGCTCATACTTTGTCCTTGAGGCTGGAACTCCGTAGTGCGGCGGACCACCTCGAAGAAAGGGGTTCGAGATTAACACCGGTTAGTTTTGCCTTACAGTGCCAGCGTGTGTGTATAAGTATGGCTACGTCTGTAGTCCAGATGTTGGACATGGAAGTGTTTTTTTTTTTTTTCACAGCAACACCGACACCGCAACATCCACCCCTACTGCAGCCATTTAAAGGGCAACTCCGGTGGTTTTCTCAACATTTTGTGTTTTTAATTGAATTACATTCCTCTGCACGTCCTGACTCCAACACAAAAAACCGTTTTCCAAAATTCCAATTGGAAGTATTTTTAAAAAAGAAAACAGCAAATCGAAACCGAAACTGATTTCACGGCCAGAAACAACGTTACATTTGACGAAATGGTGACGTCACACTCAGTATTAGAAAAACACTCGTACGTGCGTTGGATGGTGAAAATAAAGTATGGAAATCATGACGCACTGCATAAAATGTCTGAGGTAGTTCAATATAAACCTCACAATTTCATAATCACGCGGGAAGTAGACATTAACGCCTGTATACTGTTTGTGACGTCAGAAACTCAGTGTTGCCCGCAGAAATACTTCTCAACTTAAGCCATGAAAACGGCATATTTTAAAGCCGTATTGCGCGTGAACGGATTATCGTACGGCACCCAAATTTTGTAGAATGCGTCAGGACGGAGAGAAGAACCTGTGGTAAAAGTTTCACTACAATATTCGACTGTCAAAAAACCCCCGGAGTTGCCCTTTAAAGAAGGCGACGCTCGCGACCAGTTATTGAAATGAATTTAAGAGAAAACTTCCGCCTAGAAAACGGTAAAATATAAGCGTTGCGTATTCAATGATTTCGCTTAAATTGAAGGGTTACGATCTATTTACTGACGTATTCTCCAAGGCAAGCTTTGATTTATTCAGAGGGGGGGGGGGGGGGGGCGGGGCGGTCTCTTTAATTTGCCCTACGAGAAGGGCTCCAAACAAAATAAAAACTATATATTGTTCACAATGTGCAACGCTACAAAATCGGGGATGGTACGATGTGAACAGCTCGAAACTGGTGCACCTAACGACTTGTGCTTTCCAGCGTGGCCTTGATTAATTACTGGCTATTTTGAGGATGACAGCGTGATGGTCTATGGGAAGGCCGGTCTGGACGAGTCTTCAGCTGGAGTGAAGATTGCTGGAAAACCTATCAACAACCTTAGATATGCGGATGATACCACTTTAATGGCAGAAAGTGAAGTGGAACTCAAGAGACTTCTGATGCGCGTACAAGAAGAGAGTGAGAAGTTTGGGCTTAAACTGAACATTAAAAAGACGAAGATCATGGCGTCTTGCCCTATCAAGTCCTGGAGCATCAATGAACAAGAAGTGGAAGCTGTGACAGATTTTCTGTTCTTGGGCGCCAAGATTACCTCGGAAGGAGACTGCAGCCATGAAATTAGGAGACGCCTGCTTCTGGGAAAGAGAGCAATGGTTAGCCTTGACCGCATAGTAAAGAGCAGAGACATTAGTCTGCCAACCAAGATCCGTAGAACCCGTGCTATGGCCTTTCCAGTTGTGATGTATGGATGCGAGAGTTGGACTGTGAAAAAGGCTGACCGCCGAAGAATTGACGCGTTTGAATTGTGGTGCTGGCGAAGACTCTTAAGAGTTCCTTGGACTGCCAGAAGATCAAATCAGTCGATATTGTCGACCATAAACCCTGACTGCTCATTGGAGGGTCAAATTCTAAAGTTAAAGCTCAGCTACTTTGGTCATCTGATGAGAAGAGAGGAGTCGCTGGAGAAAGATTTGATGTTGGGAAAGGTTGAGGGTAGCCGGAGAAGGGGTAGGCAGCGAACGCGATGGTTAGATGGCATTCTCGAGGCATTGCAGATGAAGCTATGTGATGTTAAGAAGATAGTGAGAGACCGGAAAGCGTGGCGTGACATGGTCCATAGGGTCACGAAGAGTCGGACACGACTGAACGCCTGAACTGAACTGAACTGAGAGGTATGTCAGGAAAATTGTTCTTACAATTGGGCACACATGGAAGGAGTTTCTGCGACCCGCTAATATGCCCGATCACAGTTTTCGTAAGCTTAAATGCATAGAAGAAATAAAAAAGCGAAATATAGTTTTATTTTATGATTTTATTTTGTTATCTTATTTTGGTTACTTTTTTTTCTCTCGTGTTACGTTAATTCTATTGCACAAAAGGAAAATTGGAGAGGCGTGCTCGGAACGAAGTTATTCCTAATGTCACTTTGGCAATTTTGTAAAGGAGGTGCTCAGGAAGAAGCTTGACGATTTATTATTAGGTAATTTAAATTTCATTAAATGTCCATATATTACATGTCACGCCGAAACAGCTATTATATGGACTCATTTCTGGCACCTGTTCGCTTGATAGCATTTTCCCTAAATATGCAGCTACTTGAACTGGGTCATATGCAATAAGAGAAATACTGTTCGATTCTACATCCGAATTCACATCCAGAGCTTCATCTTGTTGGTTTTTATCTCGTTTTTTGTAGATGGTAAGCAGGCACGTGTGCATTGAGAGCCTCTCGGGGTGCTTGAAATACTGTTGACTTTCGTTGGTAGGTTGTCCAATTGGTTATCCAGAAGCATTATAGAAAGTACGACAAGGATAGAAAGTACAGTGAGGGAGACACAAGCCAAAAGATAACGAATACGAGCCTTCAAATATGCTTAAAACATTCCGATTAGCTTCGTGGCCGCATAAACTTTTTAAACTCGTGCGGCGTTTTTCTAAAGAAGACATTTTAAATTTTTACGTGAAAAATTTGTCTGCAAACTTTGGTAGCTGTATTTCCCAATGTACTCAGGGACTTGAATGACAATCTTCCTCATGCGCAGCACATTTCTACACCCAACGAGTCGCAAGTACGCTGCCACTAAAATTATGTTTAACCTTTTGATAGACCCTGCACCAGGTCTGTTATGTAACTACCATTAGGGGCTTTCAAAGTAATACATGGTTCTCTTAACAAACGAGAGCTCAATAGCTTACTTTGTATCAAAAGACAGATTTTTGGGAAACAAAGTTTATTTAATCTGACCAATGGTTTGCCCACCCTCATATTTACTGGATCACTCTCTTGATTTCATTTTTTTTATATTTCATATTTTATATAGTTCATATTTGTGAAACTCGTCTTGCGCTGTTTGACCTGCTAATTGTTTCAGTCGAACAGCGTGCACTAGCGGAGTCATTCTCTCAGTTAGTACAGCGGCATTTTCGGTACTACCCTTATACAAAACAACCGCTTAGTACGCTACGGGCAAAACATACGCATAAGTTTAGCAATGTTCACTCTGAAATAAACATACACTTCGACTACTGCTTTCATTCGAGCGAGAACATCAGTTACACAAGTTACTGAACAAGGAAAATATTTTCACACTGAACAAATTTTTTCTAAATCTTGAGTGCGCGGATTTATCAGCAAATGCAATGCGGTTTTGGACGGGAACAAGAAGCATCATCTGGAATATAATTTCGGGTTCCCGCTTTGACCTCCTCTGTAGCCACAGTTATTTGTCTTCAATAATATGGAGAAGCAAGTGACATTTCTCTAACCCATGTAGAAAAATTGCTGAGAACTGAATCTGCTCAAATTCTCCCAGCAGTTAATTGGACTTCTCTTTGTTGTATTTTGTGGCTTCATTTGGGGATGAACATTGGCAGAAAATGGCGGACCACGCTAACGGAAGGCACTGCTGTACACTTATTCTAACGCCTTTTAGTACCTGAAGGTTACAGAGCTAGGACAATCTCACTATTCATTGGCGATATTGTACCATAACTTACAAATTTCGCTCGTCACAATAACTAATGAAGCTTGTTTGACGTTTAATAATTCCTAGTCCGCAATTGGTACATTGTATATTCCAATAGGGGGACATCAACACTCCATGAGTTGCTTGTTAAATAGGTAACAATTAACGCGATTGGGTCTTATCTGTATCTAGCTGCATGTTATAAACAAAAACCAGAAGGAAGATGCCTGTCGGAGCAAGTATTAAGCGGCGGCCTGCTTGGCGCTGAGATGGCCCTAAATGTCCGCCGCTCTGAGTAATGCTTTTGCGTCCATTGCAGCCGTACAGGTTATCCATTACTATGAAGGCGAGACATCATACAATTGAGCATTCATTTTTTTGTCGCTACCACCGAGTTCTTAACTTCCTTTTATTTCGAAATGAGGCTAATAAAAAGCTTGTGCCACATGCTTGGTCAGTCTGCACAACTACAGTCCAACTGTCATCATCACATGTGAATGGTAGTCGGACATTGTTTTTGCCTTACAGGTGAAGAATTGTATATATAATGAAGAGCAATATTTCGTTTCATGGGCAATCTCTTCTGGAGCCTTGGGAAAAGAAACATACTTTTGCCTCTGAAGAAGTCTACTATAGTCCACTACCTGCCCTCACATACATTATAGGGAAGTTTAAACTGGGCCCGATTGAAAGATGTTACGAGCGAGTATCGAATACCGATCATTATTTCCTCAAATGGCCTTTCGACATAGTATGCCAGGTTGCCTACCTGACGCTGTGGCAAGACAAGGGATAGGAAAAAGGGCGCTATATCAAGTTAGATTGATGATGAGTACCTGTTCAAAACCCGTGCGAAGGCTTCAGAGCGGTAACATTTGCAAGGGGGCGTAGGTATGTGGTACAACGGTGAAGAGACCTGCGAAACGTTTATTATATTCAGTGGGTACATTGGGAATATTTGCGGGTTGCCGTTTGAAACTGGTCTCCACTCTTTTCTCTTTTGATTATGTATCGATCGTCAGCATTCTATTTCATAAATTTTGTGGCCCGCTTCTGAAATGAAAGGCACTGGTTCTTACATTGGAGATCATAAGGTTTTGTTTATAGTCTGCGACACTCTAAGATGGTCATCATTAAATTATACAGGACAGCCCTACAACCTTGGTTCTCGAACTTGTTGAAGGGTCTTCGAGGTGACACAAGAAAACAAATCTTTGCATCACCTTTAAGGCGAAAGCTAACAAATGAATACGAACTAAGAAAATTTTTTCACATAATTGACGGGCTAACAGGAAGCATCTTTCGGAACTCTATTTCTCTCAGCGGTCAACTGAGTTCGACTGCCCCTCTTACACAAGAAATTATACTGCGCACGAAACGCTCCAGCTTTCGAAAAGGAAACAGTGCCGCCAAAATATTTTGGCTAAGACATCTCAGAAAATAAAAACGAGTGTTTCGAGATGTTCAAGTGACTCAACAGGAGTGAGGAAAATTGCCTAAGAGCCATCGACTACCCCCGTGACATCCAGGGGAAGTCCAGAACTGTCAGCGAGACTCTTGAGCAGGGTGCTTCATCATTGTGGTTGTCTGGAACTGGTAACATTTATAGGCATACGGGAGTGTTGTTTTGTCTTTTTGGATAAATTTATGCGGTCGGGTTAAGGTGGTTTGGTGCGACATACATTGTGTCTCATTACCGCAGCCGTTTTGTGCAATGATACTGATTTCTAACTTCTTGACTCAGATTTTTCCGTTTCTGCTTTTTCTTCGCAAGTGGTTCCGACGTACCGCGTACGTTGCTAATGTTTTTCGCGCATAATGAGGAGAAGCCGCCGCCACTTGCTTCCTTCTGAGCTGTGGTTGGCTGCTGTGGGCTACGTTTGTAAAGAATTTTTGAGCGGCAGTTTTTCCTCAACATTTCTTGAGCAATAACATTAAAAACAACACTTTTTTGTCAACACCGCTTAAGGAAATTGAATAAGATGGTACTGGTACCACGTGATACGGAAAGCAAAACATATATTAATTATAAGCTCATTACAACCCTTTCGGTCACCCTGTAGGTTCGTAAAGTTTCATATGGGAGGACATTTCTGCTTCTCCCGTTGAGCAGCATGAGGTATCAGCGGCAGAATCGTGCTCAGCTGTCACATTGAAGTTTTTCTACGTTCAGTCAAAAGGCCATCTGCTCGCTGTAAATAAGCCATTAGATAAATTACTGAGGAGGGCGGCAAAGCAGAAAACGGCGCGATAAATAGACTCTCTGTCGAGGTTCACATGCGCGTCAAACGAAATTATTTTTATATTATGTAAAGTAGTGGTACCTGCAGGGGAAAAAAAGAGCGAGTCAAGTCCGCTATATTCATGTCACGTCAAGCAGCTTTCCCTGAAAAATTTGTTTTTCATTATTGCGTGCGAACAAATGTAGCAGGTTAGCCATGGTGTAAAAAAAGTCAACACCGGCAATCTTAGTGCAAAAAATAAAAAAATTTTAAGGCCCACATCTTGCGGCAAGGCCCAGCTTTCTTATTAACTTTCTGGAACTGGTTTAGCAAAAGATCCAGTCCTGCTCAGCCTAAGCGGAAGTAGCCGAAAATAATGCGGGCATGCGCATGGGAAGAATTTGTTCACAATCAATTTTCGCAGACAGAAGAAGCAGTAACAATAATCATCATGATTATTATCATCATCATAGTTTTGTCGAGAGATAAGTTCTCTTCTCAGTAGTTGCTTTATCAGCAACGTCATATTTATTCTAGTACTTATTTAAGGACTGAACAACTAAACGCAAACTTTCAAAAGCGCAGGTAAAGAGCTGGATTGAACCGCTCTACTGTGGATCACAATGTCTCCCTTGTTTCTTAAGCATTCATTTCTAGCTGTCCTTTCGCATCTGCTTGCATGACTGAAAACAATATTCCATTAAATAGTGGAAGCAAAATGCATGGCTGAATATAGCCCTTCATTTGTTCAAAAACAAAACAAATGCAGATCCGTTTTCCTGAATGCAACCTGCAAGTTTTAGAGAAACGAGTTCAGATCCAGCGCGTATACGAGCCACTGTTTTATTTCCGTTGTATGAATGCCATTTAGCTCTACCATGAGTGGACAGGCATGAAGACAGTTTATGGTGCATTCCATTCGTAGATCATGAACGGACTATTCAGTCCGCGACAGAGCACTTGATTCCGGCAGCGAGGTCCGGTCCATTGCTCGCGTTAAGAACGTTCGCTCCCCGGATCGAGCAGGGAGCTTGCAACCCTCGCTACCGCCTGACGGAGAAAGTACCCAGCCCTACTTATGCTCTGCTATTGGTGTCATCTGTAGCAGTGAGGAATATGGCATAGCTCCCTCGCGGCTTGGTGTTTTTGTGGTCAAACTCATGAGGGCTTTTGGCGTAAGCACCTTTTCCGCTTAGACGTCCGAACTGCACTACAATACAATATATGACCAGCCAACGGTTCCTATCGGCCATTCAAACAAGCGGCTCGCAATCCCCGTATACCATTCAAATAGCCTTTTGCAGAACAAAGCACATTTTTCAAGGGGCTATAGATCTGCGATTATATCGCACGTTTTTTCCGTTTTGACTGCGGTTTTTCTATTTTATCTTTAGTTTATTGCGAAATCATTTCAATAGTCCTTCTTCCACAAATAGTAGAGAGACGCAAGAGAGAGCCGATTGTTCATAATTAGAAGACAAAATGTACGAGAGTTGAAAAGAAGCCTCAGTTTGCTACCTAACACTTCAACAAAACAAGTGACAATCGTCTACATATGACATGGGGTTAGAAAACATCAGGTGGAAAAGAAGGCTCCCCGTGAGACCTTAAAGACTTTTTTTTTTCTTCAGTTTTTGTATTAAGAAAATAGGGTAAGCCTTAATGTAAATACATATCATTTGGTCTCCGGCACAATAACAAACTGACCAACACTCCAGATAAGGATCCATTGGCTTATATCCATTTGTCCGGTTAAGCAAAATGACTTGAAACTCTCTTTTTTTATAACTACTTTATCTTTCATCGCCTTTTGCTTTATCATTAGCTTGTTCCCAACTCTTTTCTTTCCTCTGTACAGCGAAATTGGAGAAGCTATAACTTTACTTTAGAATATAGAAATACTACATATAGCCTTCTACAAAATATTACAAGATATTTTTGTATATCTGGGTAAGTGTTTTTTGTTAAGCGGTATTCGGAAATGGGCTGTTGACCGTACTCATGCCACCTGTGTTTATTGATACTGCCCCTTCTGAGGAATACTTCACATAGAAAAACAATTTAACACTGAGACGTAAGTCTTCCTCTTGTTACAAGATCTCTTGAAGCTAATATTCGACACTACTTCGTGTAGCTCACCTGGGGTAGCATTAATTGTCAGTGAATTATTCCTTTCTCCGAATAAGTTTACTGAGCTACTTCATAAACGAATTTAAATCGGTCTTTTAGATAAAATACGTAAGAGCCTCCTCTGTAGAATAGCATCCCTACCTTCATGATTTTGTTAAGCAAAATTTTTGTGAGTTTTGGTCGTGAAATACAATATTCTTCGGTATGTAACAAATATAACCCAATGTTTTATTTAAACACATAATTAATGAAATTGATGCTTAAAACAAAGTATTTAGCATGATTGCAGGATTTGTTATATTAAAATTTGTACATGAATGCTGGAATTTCTTTTTATATAAAGGCAGTGTCTGTACATAAAGGTAATTTATGGTAGTCTTCATTTTGCACTAATTAGTGACATTGATTTGTAGTCGCACTCCTTTAACATACTCCTGTCCTTGTATATTCTTCGCACCTTGCGGATGGATATCCGTGCCCAAAGTTAGACGGTGATAGTGAATTATATAAGAATATTGCAAAGAGCGGAGTTCGGTTTAGATTTGCCACAGCTTTTCTTAAATTCTGAAGATATAGTGCACCTCGCTCCTTTGGCATGTCTTAATTTAATAAATGATTTATCGCATATGCTTCTGTTCCGTAGCGTATTCCAAGCTTCTTGGAGTCTTTTAGGAAGGCTTTAACCATTGTCTATGCAAAAAATTGAATTGCCCAACTATTCAAGGGGGTCGCGCATTTTTGTCCTTAATTTTCGGTCATCGCTTGTGCCCAATACAGATCACATGGAACCTCCTACCCAATTGCTAACCTACACTGAAATACTTCTGCACTTAAGATTATCTCGCCGGGTCTGCCTTCCGGCAAAGACACTAGACAAAGGGGAGGAGGTACACCTGCGCAAGCTACAGACCAACACTTTTAACAACCCATGAAGGCTACACGCAATAGATTCAGAGGCAATTGAGTCACAATGCAAATTCTGCGGGGAGAAATCAATCTTAGCATTTTTTGACACAATGCCTAAAAAATTGATTTATATTTCTTTGTTTCAGTTGTTCAAGTGCTAAATACTTTGTTCTCGTTACACGCCTTTGTTTCAAGAATCTCCTATTATTCAGACGCACGCGCAGAAGAAAAATGATAAAATCGCTTATTTTCTCGTTTCATTCGAACCTGTAGAGTATGCCAAAGTTAGAAAAGAAAGCCCGCAAAATATCAAGCATTCATTTTCTGTATAAGCCTGCATCATTATTAAGATTGCATTTTAGCGTATACTACAGTTGGTCGATATAGCGACCAACAGTAGTGGTTTAAAAAAGCTATCTTCACACCCTTTGAGACACGGGCGGTGCAGGCGGCAACTACGAAGGATGATCAAATTTCTGAATACTGCATCGGCAATGACTGAGAGACTGCGATGAAGAGTGGGGACCTGCGGGCATAAATGTTCCGCCAAGGCAGAATTAATGAGGTAGCTGAAATGTAAGAGATAAGGGCCAGTATTCGGATATAGCCTACCTGCGCTAGAACGGACTGTTTATTCAGAGGGATCAATAAGGTTTATTTCTCTTCTCTCTATCTCTTCGCTGAGGCCAGCAATAAGGAAAAGATTTGTAAAGAAAACTACAGCTACAGCGTTTGATATAAGTAGGCGTCGCTCATAATGAAAGCGTGGTTTCACTCGGGCGTGGAAGGAGAAAGAGCTAACTGTGCACGCTCTAGCCACTTTAGCAAGAGCCAAGCAGCTGCTATAATTAAATCTGGTAGTGACTGAAGGCTTTGGCTATTCGTCGTCGCCCTCACATCCAAGCTGCCGACAGCTCGAAGTGCGATGGAAGGGGTGTGGTTTAACGCACGTAGACATTGCAGCAGGCATATCGTCAAGAGAAGCAGCTGCCGAACAAAGCAATGCTTCCTGGAGGTGGTGTGTGCGTCACTGAGCCGTGTAAACATCCCTCATTTTTGTCCGCATATGCGAACCACGCAGGCGTTGCGCTTTAATGGTTTTCATGCGTCCCACAATGTTTCTCCCCAGTTTCATACCATGTTTGTATGCGGGCGGCTGCCGATAAGCCGCATATGCCCGACTGAGCAATGCTACCCTAGCGGCCTGCTATAGATGTTTTGTCGAAAAAGGAAAAACATGAGAGTCAACATATTTTTACAGGCTACTGGGATGAAGAAGATGAGCTCGGTGCGCCGCGGTATTTTGGAAATTTCCGCTCTCCTTGTAAGCGACTGCGATACTTTGTATTGCTATAAGTGTTATCTCTAACACCGATTAAGAAAGTTAAAATTCAGCCGGACGCACATGATGTACCTTTGGGGGTACAAGGGAAAGTATAAGGTAAAATCAATAATGGTTCCTGTCTGTGTTTCTCCTTTGCAGATCCCTGTCTGCTTACGAGTACTTGACTTTTTTTGTTAATCAATAATCTCTTAATTTTAGTCAACGTTATGACATGCTCACATACTTTAGAAAACAGTATTAATCTTCCATATCAGTATATGTCAGACCACCTACGATAAATATATGGCCCCGTATTAACGAAATGGTGCTGGTGCGAGCGCAACAGTGTGTATGACCCGGCACTAAATGGACCCGGGTTCGATTCCTATGGCGCCTTTCCATAAATTGTTACCCGAGTGGACAGTGCCAGCCACTTTAGTTAAAGCTTTCAGTCTCGTGACGTGGCAGAATTCGCCAGGAAATGCCATCAAATTCGCCGACAGGTGGCGACATGTGCTCGGCCATGTTACTTGCCAACTCTCACCTGCCAAAAGCTGCTCACCTGTTCATGTTTACTGCTACAACGCGGAAGCCAGAAATTCTTCAGAATGCGGATCTGAACGCTGTTGTGTTAAAATTGCAAAATATGCAAGGCGCAGTTAAGGAGATTGAACACCTAGCGAGCGATTTAGTCAAAGCAGATAAAACTTAACCAGAGTCGTTTGTACCTCTAACGTTTGCATAAGTTACACAAAAAGACCATCTTGATTACTATAAAGGTCACTTGGCTCAGCTGTTATTATAGCATCTTTCTCTAGATCTTCTTTTATTCTCTTCAGAGACTTTGCAAACTGTGTCAGCCTTTCGATGCTTTGTGGACATTCTTTTGCTTGAAGGTGACTGGTCGGCAGCTTAACAAGTGATTTCTGCCTAGAAATCGATGCTCTGGTTTACTCAACTATTTCTCAATTTTCTTTTTTTTAATCTGTTGCTTGCTAGTCTTCACTAGTCTTCTTACTAAGAATGAGAGTGAAAAATAGTTCATGAGCAAAAGAGCTGAGCCAATTATTGCCTAGGATCAAAACATGCTGTGAACACATGGGAATCTAAAGAAATCAGAATTTTAATGTCTTGCAACTGAAAGCTCATCAAAGCAACCTTCAAAAGCTGCGCTGTCTCGGAATTCTGCAGTCGAAAGTTTTCCCGGACGAAATTGTATGATTCGCCGAAATCATCCATACTAACTTCGAAAAGTTACTTAAGGCTGTCCAGAATTTCGAGGAACTCAAATTATTTTTATTTACGTCAAAGTGGATCACCGTAAATACAATTGACAGGTATAGGCGTTTATCGGTAGCAGGATTTGCGGAACTCCCTACACTTTAACAAATCTTCAAGTGGTGTTTATAGAGCCACCCAAACTGTACCGAATATAGCAATAAACTCATGTAACATGTGTGATATACCAGCTTATCATATGGTATATGAGTTTCCATGCACTCAAACAACATCACTACATTCATTGCATTTATATGCTTATTGAGACTCTATAATGACATATTTGAGAGACCATGATTCCATTTGCGCGGCTAATTGGAAAACACTCCAAGTAATATGCACAAGGCTGTTGTCTGATGCGGCCCTTATAATGGCTCCTTACTGTTTGGTGCTTGTGGCACAAGACAACTCTATCGTCCTTCACTGCAAGTGATTGGTCCCGACAATAAGAATACATAGGGGTAGAGAAAAGACGTTTTGTGCAATTTTGCGAATGCCTTTTTCTATTTATGCTATGCATTGACTGATGTTTAAGCTCAGTGAGAGTATTTACTCTATGGCGAAACGTCACGAATACGAATAAATTGGTCGAAATAGGCGGAGATGCACCAGGGGAGGCAATGCGTGGATGGACGCTTTTTAGCAAGAACCCTTGGTAGCGAGTATCGGGAGGCTGGTGTTGTTACAGTCCAGCTGGCTGCGTCACTCCGTTTTTGAAACCGATTGCAGCGCAGCCTTTGTTTTTGCCCCGATTCGAGAGCTGCCACTTTGTGAGGAACTTTGTGGAGGTCATCAATAGTGAGTACACGGCGGGTGTCTCATTTTTGGGGTAGGAGGTATAGATGTATGGCGCGTATAGAAAGCGAAGGTATGCAAGGGTAGAATGGCTAGGTGGCTCGAGGATTATGGCTGGTTGGAAAAAGACAGAGAAAGGACAGATGGATAGTGCTTAGTAAGATCGAACACTTTATGGGTGCGGCTGTTGCTCAGGAGAGCAAGCATTCTTCCTCTGCGGGACTAGTACTAACTCCCTGTGAAAAACCGCGAAGAGTAACGTAAAGGCAATGTTGCGCAACGATCATCGTTACGTGGCTGATTGACAGCGCGAGAAGCAGGGGAAAAGGGGGAACCTGTACAAGGAGTGCCGGTTACATGACCAGAATGCGAAGTCAAAATATTGCGAAAGCTTGTTACTATGGAAAACGGGCATTGTGTTGTGTTTATCGCACCATCGTTATTTCTGAGGCTGCTTGGAATGCACGTGTCATACAGAAACTCAAAGCGTTGAAAGAAACCTTGTTCCTACAGCCGTAGCCGTATAGACTTGAAGCGTGCCTACGGGCTTGCAAAAGTTTGACCGCACTCATAAATTATTCAAAGGCTCGTATATGAAAGTGAAAGCGTAAAGCTATATTCAATGAGTCTTAGGCAAAGCAAGCGACGTCCATGGTTTTCCCGAAAACTGAGTATGAAACGGGTGACAGGGGATTTCGGGGAAAAAAAGTGTTTTGCGAGATCCATTTGTCGAGCGCCGTCCGGATTCAAAACAGTTCGTGGAACAACGCTGCTTGCTGTCGCTTTCTATAATCCTTATCAATTTCAAAGCACGCGTCGAATCGAGCTGGAAACAAGTACCCGGAACTGAATTTTTTGCAAAGCAGTACGATAGAAGTGTTTTCCTTGGTGTAATCCCGTGACATTTAAACACTTTGCATCGTTGTTCTCTTCTCCCTGTCCTACCCTAAAGCGGCATCGTATAGCAAGAACGGATAAACGGTATTATCAATCTAATGATCACAAAGTGAACTTTTCTTTTCGCCTCTTATATTTTACAAAACTTGCTGAAATACGGCTTTGAAAATGATTTGTACGAAATCCACTTTTACTCCATAGCGTATGCAGTCCGTCCGGCTCTGAAAGCTGTCGCTGTAGTCTAGAAATAAAAAACAATCGTGTCGAATTAGGCTCGCCAGTTTATTCCAAAATTCCACCCAAGCGTTCTTTGCGCAAAGTTCGTGGTGGTGTCCACCATTTAGCTTCCTATTTAGTATCCTTATACTAGTCGCCTTGGAGCCTAGTTTGAGACATGGACAAGAATGAGCAAAAGTCTAGATACCCAGTAAAAAGCGAGAAAGGTAGTTCACAATTAAGACATGAAAATGGGCCAGTCTGTTCATATCAATTCAGTTCAGTCATTCAGTCGTGTCCGACTCTTCGTTACCTAATGGACCATGTCACGCCACGCTTTCCGGTCTCTCACTTTCTTACTTACTAACATCACATAACTTCATCTGCAGTGCCTCGAGGATGCCATCTAACCATCGCGTTCGCTGCCTACCCCTTCTCCGGCGACCCTCAACCTTTCTTAACATCAAATCTTTCTCCAGCGACTCCTCTCTTCTCATCAGATGACCAAAGTAGCTGAGCTTTAACTTCAGAATTTGACCCTCCAATGAGCAGTCAGGGTTTATGGTCGACAATATCGACTGATTTGATCTTCTGGCAGTCCAAGGAACTCTCAAGAGTCTTCGCCAGCACCACAATTCAAACGCGTCAATTCTTCTGCGGTCAGCCTTTTTCACAGTCCAACTCTCGCATCCATACATCACAACTGGAAAGACCATAGCACGAGTTATACAGATCTTGGTTGGCAGACTAATGTCTCTGCTCTTTACTAGGCGGTCAAGGCTAACCATTGCTTTCTTTCCCAGAAGCAGGCGTCTCCTAATTTCATGCCTGCAGTCTCCTTCCGATGTAATCTTGGAGCCCAAGAAGAGAAAACCTGTCACAGCTTCCACTTCTTGTCCATTGATGCTCCAGGACTTGATAGGGCAAGACGCCATGATCTTTGTGTTTTTAATGTTCAGTTTAAGCCCAAAATTCTCACTCTCTTCTTGTACGCGCATCAGAAGTCTCTTGAGTTCCCCTTCACTTTCTGCCATTAAAGTGGTATCATCCGCATATCTAAAGTTGTTGATACATTTTCCAGCAATCTTCACTCCAGTTGAAGACTCGTCCAGACCGGCCTTCCTCATGATGCACTCTGTATATAGGTTAAATAGGCAGGGCGACAGTATGCAGCCTTGCCTCACTCCTTTCTCATTCGGAAACCAATCAGCAAGACCATGCCCAGTTCTGACTGTGGCCTCTTGCCCTTCATACAGGTTCCTGAGGAGACATATGAGGTGAATTGGAACTCCCATCTCTTGGAGAGCTTGCCACAATCTACTGTGATCTACGCAGTCAAACGCTTTCGCATAATCAATAAAGCAGAAGTAGATGGGTTTCTGGAACTCTCTTGCTTTTTCCATGATCCAGCGAAGGTTGGCAATTTGGTCTCTAGTTCCTTTGCCCTTGAGAAACCCAGCTTGCACGACCGGAAGCTCCCGATCCACATACTGCTGCAGCCTACCTTGGAGGATTTTCAACATCACCTTGCTAGCATGCGAAATAAGCGCGATCGTGCGGTAGTTGGAACAATCTTTGGCACTGCCTTTCTTTGGAATGGGGATGTAAACTGACCTCCTCCAATCCAGTGGCCACTGCAGGGCTGTCCAAATCTTCTGACATAATGTATGCAGAATGTTAACAGCGTCATGGTTGAGGTTTTGAAGCAACTCAACTGGAATGCCATCAATTCCGCTAGCTTTGTTCTTAGCAAGGCTGGCTAAGGCCTATTCAACTTCACTCTTCAGGATGCCCGGCTCAAGATCAGGGATCACAACCGTCTTATGTTGGGTTTGCACATTCGGGTCCAGTTCTTCTGTGTATTCCTGCACCTCTCTATCTCTGAGGCTTCAGTGAGGTCCTTGCCTCGTTTTTCCTTTATCACGTCCAGCTTAGCACAGAAGCTTCCTTTGATATCTTTGATTGTTTTATACAGAGCTCTTGTGTTCCTTAAGTAATATAGTCTGATCATATAGTTCCAATAAATTCGAAACTGTGCGAAGTAGATAAGACGATTAAACAGACAAGTTTCGAATTATGTGAAATACATAGTCTGCCTTCCTTTTCCTAAAAAGTAAATTGAGTAAAAGCGCTTAAGACGTTGCCAATATATTTCCCAGTCTCCTAATGCCAAATATTCTTGGAACGAAAAGGCGTCTTTAAAAGCGCCATTGCATCTACTTTTAAGACGTAGCTTGAGCGATGTCCTAACGTTTTAGACAGAAGATCGAATAAATTTTCTTTGAAAGCCTATTTTTAGAATATATTCAGGTTAAGGTAGGTGCGGTGCGTAATCCTGAACTCCGGTGGCTCCAGCTGCATCATGAAAGAGGCGACGAGTTTTAGCTGATCTTAGAGCGATTCTCTACTGAGATGAACCCCATGTTCATAATTTAAAGAAAATTTATGATATTTCACAACCTCTCAGGAAGCGTGGGAAATTCTGCATGCTATTTTTGTATCATACCAGGGATATTTAGGAGAGTAATAAATAGAGGACATTATGACTGCTAATAATAAACAACAGAAAGCTGTTGCAAAAGCAAAAAAAGAGCTTCGTTCACTCCTTTTTGCCAAGGTTTAAAAGAAACCAAAAATATTTACCCTGTAAATTAAACACAGTGGCTTAGAAAAAGTGTGTATTACTTTTTCTCGGATGCAATGATTAGTTGATTAATGCAGATATCGAATAGGCACACGAAGCAATTTTTCGAGTTTTGTATACCTATTCCACATACCTCCATGCGACAGGTCATATCATTCAATTCAGCTTAATTCAATGCCACAAATGGCATATAAAAGGGGATTTACTGCAATTCTTCAGCGCTTAGTAGTGGTTAAATAATTTGGCTCTTATCGTTTGTCAAACACCCTTCTAATTATATGTTCACGGCCCACATGCTGCTTTTTATCCCTTTTATTTATTAAATGTCTGCTTAGTGTTGCATTTAACAGCGAATCAAATTAACGTGGCCTGCGAGGTTGCAATGCATAAGGACGGGCCTCCTTAGTTACCATCAAATTACCATCCTATTTTTATGAGCAATGTCTGCAAAATTCTGGGGCCTACTTCGTACAAAAACATTAGGAACCATCTCAGTGCAAATTTCAGAGTAGATCCAAACCATCATGCTTCCTGCAAGGCAACTCCGTCAAAACTCGGCTGAATGAATTTTTTCAAAAGGTTTGCGAAGTTTTGGATTGTTTTAGCGTTATTAGCAAAAGGAATAAACTTGCGCAAAAGATTGAAGAAAATTAAGTCGTGACGACGTCGTCTTCACGTTTTCCACACATCTGTTGAAGGGGCTATATGAACCGACTCGCCAAGAAGGAAGTATTTGTTAGAGTTATTAACTGAGCATTAACAAATCTAAACAAAGCTGTTGATGTGGCTGACAATGTATTGCTAGGGCACAGGCTGCGCTGTTTATATGTCAATGCAAAGCTCGTAGAGTGGAGCAGGTAATAGGTAAGTGTAAGGTATCAGAATGTTACAATAAATGAAGCCAATTTCAATGCGCCTTCCGTCGCATCTGGCGCTCCTGAAAGGTCAGTTTTTACCCAGATTTTTATTATGTTTAATAATGACGTAGCAGATTATATTATTTCCTGCATTTGATTGTTCGCCTGTAGATGTTGGGCGTATTGTGCAGCGCGAAATGCCCAGCATTCACATGCTTCCCCCAAAAAATCCGGGATATAGTACACACATGGTACGAACAATGTCACATGAAATGAAACTAAAACATATATTTTACTAGGAAAAAACGTGCCTTATTTTATCTTGTCCAGGTGGAACCTTTTTTAGAGTAACACATAAGGAAAAAGTGTATTGCACTAAAAAGTTTGACCCTTCAAAACAGGAACTATTACAGAAAGGAAAGTTGATGATTACGCTCACAACACAAAACAGATGCGTATTCCAAAATTTCACCGAATATAAGTATTTAGGCGCGTTTGATAGTTCGGAGCTGCGTTGGCAGAGGCACGTTGGTTATGTTTGTGGAAAATCTTGTAAAACGTTGGTTTTTTGGAGGCGTAACCCTATGATGTTTCCGCATGGTCTTGGGACTTTATTATCGACATCTTACACTGGGTTTGTGTTCAAAACCTCATGTGCTGTGTGGGACCCGCATAAAGATGTTAATAATAGTAAAGTATGGCCTAAGACTTGGCGTCAGTTACTTATCTGACGTGCGTATTTTTCCCAAGGAAGAAAGATAGTGTTGCATGTGTAAAAGAGAAGTTACTTTGGCAACCCCTTGACGTGAGAGGAAGAGAAAAAAGCCAAAAATAGTCTGCCTATTAAACGTAGCTCCGATTTCAAGAGGAAAATCAATTTTTCACACGCACTACACATCGAGGACTGTTGATCATATATAATAACACAGTGTTTGAAATTAGAGCTCGAACAAACTACTGTACTCGTCTTTATCCCCCATGTTGTTCATGAATGTTATGTCTTTTCTTCAGCAATCAATAAAATTACTGATCATGAAGTGTTTCCATCGTTATTTGGATATTTCTTTTAATCATAGCTCCCCACCCCTTTCCTCTGTAATGACCGCACTGTTCCACCCCACTGTAAGTCGCGAGGTGGAGGATCCTATGCAGAAATAAGCGGCGCGTTTTATTGTGTTGGTTCACATTTGGAAACTAGAGAAACCTCCGTTAAGCATAGTTTTGCATAGTTTACCAAGGCTGCACAGAGTTTGTATTAGACAGACGCTAAAGCTTCGTCTTAAGTGCAGACGGAAAGCACCTTTAACAGCATCTTTTCATTCCATGATTAATTGATATATTGAAGCGAAAGCTTCACTACTCTAGGTAAAGCGATCCTCGCGCGACTGTTTGTCCTTCAAATGAACTAAAGAGCTACTGTGTCTTTTCTTTCTTATATACCAAATTACAGCAGTTTAAAATCAGGAGTTAAAGGAACCGCACTTTAATATATGCAACGATGCGCTGGAAGTGGTAGTCGAATATGTCTTCTTAGGACATGTATTAACCACAGACATGGGCAATGAAAGACAGATAACAAGGAAACCAAGATCGGGATGTTGCGTATTTGGAAGGTACTCGCTCATTATGACTCCCAGCTTACCGGTATTGCTCTAGAGGGAAGTGTGGAGTTGCATCTTACCGGTACTCGAGTACATATGGGACTGAAACGTGAAGGGTAACGAAAAGGATTGCATTTAAGTTCAGGACAACGCAGAGCGATATGGAGGGAAAATGGTAGGTGTAAGTAAATTGGTAGCTGTAACCGTGTAGGAGTGTGTGAGGGAAATAACTCAAGTTACAGACATTCTAGTTAAAATTAAGGAGAAGAAATGGGCACGGGCAGGACATCTAGAGCGAAGAGAGGACAACCGACGATCTCTAAGAGGATTACAATTGGATTCGAAGGGCAGAAAAGCATAGCCTTGGGTGGCAGAACATTAGGTGGTTGCATGAGGTTAAATAAATCGCAGGGGTCAATTGGATGCAGCTAGCATAGGACCGCGTTCATTATCATTAGAGGAAATGTGAGAGGACCTGTCCTGCCGTACGTATAGTCCGGCTGATTATGATGATGATTAAACCAATTCACAATTGAAGCGGAAGCTTCACTGCGCTAATTAGAACCGGTCTTCTAGTTGCACTAAATCGGATCAAGTCATCTTGATCTAAATAAGTGCGGGTGTTCATGATTCCATGGTTTCCACCTAAATGCCTAGCTTAAACGGATAAGCAGCCTTGTGTTGCGCGATGTCAGCGCAGGATAAAAGCCCCCAAGTGGCCGAATCACTCTGCAGCACTTCACTACGGTACCTATAATACGGTATACGGCACCGGTAATGTATAATATACAAGAGAAAATATGAAACATCACCTTGACCAGTAAGGTGTAGGTATCCAGTATTTTGTGGTGTCCACATAAAGACATGAGAGTTGTGGTAGTACCAAAGTTTATTGTGACAAAATGCAAGAGATTAGATGAGGCTGGGGCAAGTCCAGGCTGGCCTCCAGTCAGGGGCGACCTCTTGAGCTCGCGCTATGAGGGCTAGTTGCGTTGTTTTCCTTGAACTGGCCAATAGCTTGTCCCATTCTTCCCACGAGGGAGCTGGCAAGAGTGTCTTTAGAGGGGGATATTGCTAGCGCATTAACATAGTTTGGGTGACGTGCGTTCCGTTACTGCAGTGCCATCATGCAGAGTTGTATTCATCGTAAAATAAAAACAAGGGGCAGAAAAAAAAGTAATTTGTTGCTTGCTTTTACGCACTGCACGGAAGAATAAGATTCAGAATGCAGCATAGACGCCAAGTAAGATATCAAAACTTTGCCCTACAATCTTTGCAACAACCCGCAGTGGAGACCAGGGATATTTGTAACACTTCCGTTTTAACATTGTTTGTAAATTGATTAATTTGCAACAACGAACGGCATATGCAAAGAGTATGCCTGAGCTCGCGAACAGCTGTACCAAACTACATGAAAACCAGCAGAAAGAACAGTTCACTGCAGAATAATTCACGCTAAGCTGCTATCCATGTAGCTAGAAAAGTTTGTATTCATTTTACCACACTCTGTCCCCTAATTTTCTAATTCCTAATTCTAAGTTCTATTTTAATGATTCCGCACAATGCACTGGGGGCTGGCTGGAAAGGTAGCAACTGATATTAACATGTTCTCTTTCCTAATTCCTCGTAAATACATTGCGAGCTTTCATTTCCCATTTTTTTTTTTCATTTCCATGTACACTGAAAACCCATTATTTCTGATTGAGAGGGCTGCAGCGCTTCCATTAGAGAGTCGTCATTACGTAAATTACCTTCCTGCGAAGAAGCATCGCTCTGCGTGAGAAACACGCTTGTTCGCTAAATTCTCATTTGATCGAGCAGATTTAGGCTTCTGTCGTGGGTTTGCACAAGCAGCACTGCCTCAATAACGATTGGATAAGCATCTTTCATTACCTTCTATTTGATAAACGTTTTTCTTTTATTTAGGGCCCAAGAACTGCGTATGTAGCTCAGCAGAGCTAATTGTCCTCGATCACGTCAGCGCAAATACGTGCTCAAGGACACTGGTGCGGGTGAACTTAATCACCGCATGATTACTTTGTCCGTGACTGACTTTTGAAACAAATTATTTTGATGCACAATATTTGCGAATTTATTGGGGGGTATAAAGTTCTGCAATACTCATCAGAGAGGAGTGGCCCTTTTTCAATGACAAAGTTCTGCTCTTACCGGCTGTACTGGCAGTAATGCTTTAATTCAGAACACACGCCACTGGTTTAGGCTCATAACTTTTGTAAAATATATTGAAGGGCTTTCTCAAAGGGCCTTTTTAAAAAGAGCACCACTGCCCATGCATTGGGCCTACAGTCAGGCTCCCATGGGCACTACGACGCGCACTCTGGTTAAACTAGACAAAACCCCTTAAAACGTTAACGCTTGATTACTGGATTCCATAAAAGATCACGCAGCCCAACATTATATTTTACAGATAAACCAAGTGCACCTCTTTCTCTCAAGGTTAGTAACTCATCCAGCGAATCCGTATTCGAATTCGCGCGGTTTCTGAGCGTCAATTATTGACACGGATTTTAACTAGAACATGTAAGATGAGTGCTGTAACAACTGAAACAAAGTAGCAGGCTTGTTGGATATCCACGACAGTCGCGAAAACTTTCAGGCTGTCTTTCTGCGCATCTCTTACCACATCAAGAGCGCCTGCGACTATAATATAATGCAGATGATACTGGACACGCGTGCTGCTTTACTGGTGTTCATAGAGCAAGTTATTACATTGTACATGTTGTCAATTCGTAATACATGAACTTTTTTTTATTTGCCAAAGCCCTTGATTCATTGTCTTTTCAAAATGTACCCTGGTACCTGCAATTCTCGCCCACTCGAGGGGGACGTGGTGGAAAACATTTATTCATAGCTATTTTAAGGATAGAGTGGAGTTTGGGAGTAAGGGCCTTTTGCAAATTCTAGGAAGAGCCCCTAGTTCGCTACCTTAGAGGCTTCAACCGCAGCTCGGGTCCTAGCGACGATAGCCTTTTGGCCTTTTAATGTCGAGCAGCCAAGCAGCACAGCATCCCAGCTATGTCGGGTAGTGAGAGGAAAGGGGTTAGATGGGGTTAGAGGACATGCCCACACTATTCAGTACACGGCCGACAACGCGCCCCCACAATGCAGGCATTGCCCATTAAAAGCCGGAATAAAATATCGGTAGTGAAGAGGATGACATGTGGCCCAAGCTTGACTTTGAGAACTGTTTTTTACGAAGCGGCCGGTAATGTCTCACTTTCGAAATGACCAACAGTTCTCACAACCTGGAATTCGCGTGCATTTTGGTTGGTATAATTTATTGTAATAGTTTTTTCTTCGGAAATTGAAGCTAATGCATTTTTTTTGTTCGACTGAATAAAGAAATGCTGAAGGCAGCCAGTACCAATTTCACTTCGCGGAACTTTGCTGGGAAATTATGTTGGCTTATATAAGATCTCTTGAAGGGAACGCGATACCTCTCAGTTTGTGGAATAATCGGAGAAAATGAATTTGTCACATATATTTTGCTCACGTTTACGGCTGCAGATAAAGAGCTTTGCAGATTACGAAACTCATGGGATATTACTTGTTTGCTCCAATTCTTTTTTTGCGGTCAGAATAGGAGCAAAAGGAACATACCGGGTGTCCCAGCTAACTTGAACCAAGGGTTACAAAATAATATATTTGAGGTAGGTGAGTGAAACCAGTTGCATACAACTACCAGCCTGCTTGCGCACTACAGACAATTTTTTGTTTTGCAATTAGTTAATTGGCTAATTATGTTAATTTTTTTAATTTTATAAATATTCACCTTAGACCAAAAATGTGAATTGGAAAGTTGTAGAGCACCTTCAGAAACCCCCATTTCATTAATTGCGATAAAGAAAGTCTCACGTGTATCTTTTTTTTCCGGGCTCAAAAGAAAGCCCGCGAAATACAAATAATACCACGTGACTAGCGCATTTGAGCGCAGCGATCGTGGTGCTCTCAGTCGTGGTTTGAGCGAACGAAATCAGCTGCGGCCGTGACACGATGGTCCCGTTGCAGCGGCAGGCAGAAATGTTGGCGATGGTTGGAGCGAGCTCCAGCTCGCCCGTCGACACCGTGATCTTGGCCAGGCCTGTGCACCGCAGCAGCCTACATCACGGCGGGCGGATGACGATAAACAACCGGCAAATGAAGGTGCAGCGCTAATTTTAGTCGAGTCACATGTCATCTCGCCCCTTTACCCAAACCAAGCCTGTATGCGCAGATTCAGTGGCTGATACCTTATCGCTCATCCGTTTGCCGTAAAGTTCGCTGATTGGAGTGAAGGAGGGTTTGTTAGAATCCCGGTGCTGTCAGCTCGCCGCTCTCGGTGCTACTTACACCATCATGTGGGCCGGCTGTCGGACGCGGGCGAAGAAGCCATCGCAGGCCTATCGGCCTGCCGCTTTAACGGGGCAAAGGAGACACGGCCGCAGCTAATTTCGTTCGCTCAAACCACGACTGAGAGCACCACAATCGCGGCGCACAAATGCACTAGTCACGTGGAATTATTTGTATTTCACGGGCTTTCTTTTGAGCCCAGACAAAAAGATACACGTGAGACTTTCTTTATCGCAATTAATGGAATGGGCGTTTCTGAAGGTGCTCTACAAGTTTCCAATTCACATGTTCGGTCTAAAGTCGATATTTAATCAATTAGAAAAATTAACATAGTTAGCTAATTAAGTAACTGCAAAACAAAAAATCGCCTGTAGTGCGCAAGGAGGCTGGCAGTTCAATGCAATTGGTTTCACTGACTTACCTCAGATGTATTATTTTGTATCCCTTGGTTCAAGTTAGTTGGGACACCCGGTATACGATCTGCTTCGGAATTATGGTAAACCAAAGAATAAATATTTACTTGATAGATGTCTACTGACGCAGGGTAACTAGCGTGTGCGGCCACTATAACTAATAAATCAAGCTGCTCTTCGTTATGTCCAGAATAGGCTTTATTGTTACGTAGAGGCGTAGTGAAGCACAGAGCGTAGCTTTAGAATGAAACCGGTGTGTACAGCAGTGGGTAAAAGTTGTATACAACACTTATCTGGTGACGCAGCTCGGAAAAAATACGTATACAGTCGTGCCTCGTTAATATGGACACTTTGGTTCCCGACCAAAACTGTCCATAAAGCGAGTCATCCATAATAACGAGTCATGAATAAAAACAAAAAGGATTTTATTTAGAAAAGAGAATTGTAATTAACGACTGCTTTTGTACATAACGGTGTGCACTGGACTCAAAATTTCACAGAACACAGGCACATTTGAGTGCATTATCCTTGTCATTGTTGTCTTCGAAAAATTGTAGTGCAGCCTGAAGCGACTCGCTTACCATGACACCCGTGATGTTGGGCTTTGTGTTGGTCGAACTTTCGAGCAAGAACTCCCCACTGGGCGATGAATCAGCGTCTGATTCTCTACTCACCGCCACTTCCAAAATGTGCTCTCACTGAGCTAAGTAGCCGCTAAGTAGCTGCTTGAGATTCTCCTGAGGCGAGGAAACAGCTGAGCTGTCGATACTAGTCCCTCGCAGCTTGGATTGACTGAGATGGCTTTTGCCGCTTGTATTCACAGATTTCTTCGCGCCTACGTTCAGCTCTGTTCTTTTGCTTTTAACTTCCGCCATGCCAAAAGTCAGACTCAAGTTCAGGGCTACAGGCTCCTGATGATGCGCACTTTTTTGCCTAGTTAACCTTTCTGCCTTTCCGTTCTTCTGATTCTTTCTTTTTTTTTTTGCCTTGTACTGTTTCTGTAAGAAAGCGAAGGAGTCAAGCTGGCAAGCTGCTATGCAGAGGGCAAATCGAACATCCCATCTTCTTGGCGCCGTTTTTATGTGTTCCCATAAAACAAACACTGCAAGCTGAAGTACAGTTTAGAGCGATGGCTAGCCGACTACGAAGAGCTCAGACCTTGTCAAGGCCGCATCGTTGAATCAAAGCGGAGCCGACATACGGACCGCCTAGTGGGCAAAGTTTGGCCGTTCGACAGCGCAACAAGGACGAAAACCAGGAGCATGAGAGGGAAGCGCGTCCAGGACGGGACGCCCGGTCCGGGTTGCGTGTTCGTACGTCGCCTCTTTTGTCGCTGCACTTTGTGAGCGTGTCTTAACTCTCACCGAAAAGCGTTAACGGCTTCATGGAACACACATTGCGTTTTGGGAAAGAAAACTTCAGTTCCCACCGCCACTGTAGGCACTTGTCTTTCTTCCTGTCATTTCTTTTTTACGCTTTTACCGGCCACTCTGTTCACGTTCAGCAGAATTTATTGCAACCACATGTTGCTGTTTTCCCGACTGCGGCGGCACTTCCGCTGCACCCAGAAGCCTCCTGGTTCCCCCTTTCGGGGTCTTTCTTACGCTGGCCCTCGGTTTGCTGTGTACGCTCCTCTCCGCTCTTGCGCTCCCCCCCCCCCTTCCCCCTTCCTTAAAACGGCGACACGCCGGCTTTGGTTCTTTCCAACCCCACAGGACTCGTTCAGGCATCCCGCCGTATCGGCTGTCGCGTAGGTTCGCGGGCGGCGCGCCCTTCTTTAACTTGCGTTAGGACTACTCTGCTTTTTTTCAAGCACTGTCCATATTAACGAGACAAAAATACATGGGCCCAAGTGGGGCGCGTGCATTCTTCCCCTGTCCATTGTCCGGACAGCGAGTTTCCATATTAACGAGGCATAAATACATTGAAAAGGTTTCGTCCCCAGAAAAACTGTCCATAATTCGGGTAGTCCATATTAACGGGGGTCATATTAACGGGGCACGACTGTACATGCAATCTAGGGACACGGACTAGGAAAGCGACAGTGACATATGCGTGTTGATGAAATGGTGCACCACCAAAGTTGTCTCGATTCCAGAGTGTTTTTGCTAGATGGCGTTGAAATGCAGATTTCTTGAGCTCCACCACAGGATGCGTGTTATATGCCACTTTCGCTCCTGATTGTACCTTTTCAAGATGTATTGAGGGACACGCAAGCCCCGCTTTTCTGTCCTCGAAGCGACAGCGTCGATTGAGAAGTTTTGCATTGCGCGATCCCCGAACCGTTACTGTAGTCCGCTACCGCGTATTCCACTGCGCATGCCCACATCAATTTGATGGCGCTAGATGGCGCTGCTTGTTGGATGTCGGCACACTGACCTGCCGCGTAGCGACCAATCAGTTCTTGCGCACTGGTTGCGCGTGGTAGCGGGTCACGGTTACAGACCGCGGATCGCACCATGCTAAAGAACTATATTCAATGCTCCTATCGCAACACGCATTGCTGATGCTCGTTCGCGGATAGGAACTTCCTTTCTTGGTTAAACCCCTTATTCAATTCCTTTATTTCCTCACACATTGTCCTCTGATTCAGTCGTAAGCTACCAGATTGTATGGCAGACGATCAGATATGTTTAAATAGAGATTTTTTCAACCAAGTCCTTAGTGCCTGACTCACGATGCATGCAGTGTATTAGAAGTTTGATTCCTATCTCGTCCTCCCATCTCGAATGGGCTGCATTTGTTAGCCACTATTCGTGACTTTGCCAAACTTGCGGAGTCTGTACTGAAATTAATGGGACTATTCGTGGCACAACGTGCGTATGAGCGCGATTGAGGATTCGGATTGGGAGAATGATGAGGGGCCCTTCTGCTTCATTATGTTACAAGTGCAGCTAGTTTCGCACAGGCGAAGCAAGAGGGCGGGATTATGCGTGTACCCCTGATTCCTATCTTCATCGAGGGAAGTATTGGCAAACAGCAATGAAGTTGGCTGTGTCGATCAACGCGCCGTATCACACATCCTAGCGAGAAGACAAAATACTTTTCAGGCGCTTTCGTAGGGCGTTTTCACGCCATCAGCATCAACTTACAGAGATCAGATTGCACGCTCTGTCGGAGCTTTGGATGACCTGTGTCCGATAACTGGGCTACAACAAGAGCGCATGGGCAAGGACGTTATGTCACTCGTGTATCTATAATGCACTTGAATAGGCTCGGTTGTTTATCGCGAACCAAGCGGTTAACAACAGAATTTTGGAGGCGCGCTGTGGCACAATTGCAGCGCCACCTAAGCAGCGTTACCTATAGAGCGAACGTCAGAACAGCGATACGCGGTGTAGTTTTGTACTTATCTGGAGAAGTTACCTACCGAGGCACTCATCAAGCGTGAAGCAATGATGCGTTGTGCTTTGTAGCAAATTACACAAATTGTTTACAGACGGGTGTGTAGACGTTCAAACAACAAAGGTGCGGGCGCCCGTTGATGACGGTAATAGACGTCGATAATAGAGAGGCTTAGCTCGCCGGATGCGTATTTTTGTTGAAGTATACTGATTTAGTGGGCATTTCTAAGGCAGGCTCAGTGGACGGGATTGCACCCACCACTGTCAATGCGCATGCGCTGGTCCGTCAGACCGATATATGTCTAAGCTAGTACGCCCTCGGCCAACTAAGTATCCATAATGATTGCGTGCGGGGTTTAGCGACAACTGATTTACTGTGAAATGTTGTCATTATTGTAGACTGGATAATTCTACAGTGATTAGGAAACTAAAAGCCGATTAAGTTTCAGTAAAACACGCACACAGTAATTATCTTAGCCCGTAGCCGCCGACCACGGACGCCCGGATCATGCTGAGCAGAGCGTCTACACGGCAGTCTGTACATGTTTGTTGCCTAGGGACCAGCCGCAGTCAGCCCAACGCATCTGCAACTTGATCATGTCGATTGCCTCCGTAGGAGACTTACAGCTTTGTAGCAAAACTTCAGCGCATATCTTTATTCCGACGACCGGTCCAGTTTAATTGACTGCTATAGAAAGGGGTACACTATCAAGCCCGTCCCCTCACTTAGCCTTTTCGAAGCCAACTGAACTCGCGACATTGTATCGGAAGAGTTCCTTACAATCGCTCGCAACCAATTTCCTAATCGGGCTCCTACTCGCGCAACACTACTGCTAGCCTCATTCCAATGCAGACCTGTATGTAGCTTCGTAACCTTATAGACACACCCATCATCCAGGGTCTTGTAAGGTCTCCTGCCATTACCGCCTGCCGGAACCACGCCCGTGATCCTATGCGCATACTGCTGATCCAGGTATCCTGTACAATGAAGCCTTTAAAGCTATTAGAAGAGGACTGTGGTCGTAAACGGGGCATTGGTCTTGGTACGCCAGCGACGGAAAGCGCTGCATGACAAAAGAACGACTCACGAATTGAAATGCCCCGAAAACTGCGCGCAGAGAATAGCTTAGCTGTCTCAAAGCAGCGAATCAGTGTCGGAAAGAACATCTCAGTTTAAAAGCTTCTGTGTATTTCTAAGTAATTCACACAACTAACACCAGACATGCGAATGGTGAATTCCGGGCAGCAGATAAGGTCCTATAGCAGCAGTCTATTATCGATTCTAGTATAAAGTGCGATTTTATATTTTTTATTAACTTGTATTTACAAAAATTAAGATAATACCTATGTGCGGTCTATGCATGTGGGCTTTACAGCAGTGTGGACACCATTTACATGATAGGGCGTAATTATTAGACAAATCATTAACCAACAATGCGCCATCAACGTTTTACTTTTATTTTATAGTATAAAATGATATTTAGGAGCTTTAAACAACCAACCGCAAACGTTCCGAGATCGCACGTTATTAAAATGGTGCTCATCGCATTGGTTAAGCTATAATAGAGACGCCATTTGTGTTTTTTCATTAGCACATTTTCTACTTTTCTTAATCCAAGCCTAGTGCTGACAATAAAAATTTGAAAGCGGAGCTAATGTTTCGTCTTGACGGCATTCAGTTTCGCCAAAAATTGACCAATAAAAGCAGAAAAAAAAACGTTGATTATATATATACTAAATAATTGTGCTATCACCAGTCTCCATTCTGTTAATTCTGTATGCTCCGCCATAAAACTCGCGTACGCGGCCGGAAACACGTATATTTTGCAGTTTTGAAGTACAAATCTTTTACGGATTGAACATTTAGCCGGTATACACGTAACATCAGACTGTTCAACAAAAATAGTGTGTTGTCGAATCCGTTTGAATACTTTTTCAACATGGAAAGTAGAGTTAGGTGAGGCTTAATCCTGGAACGTATAAAACCTCAAAGGCGTCAAACCATTTGTGGTCGCAAAAGATGGACAGAAATTGTCTGAACACGCCACCTCCACGCATGAACTTCATTAATTTCCTAAACATAATTGGTTTTGAGACCTAGTTTCAAGAAATTCTTGTTTCAATTTGGTGAAGTAAAAATTGCGGAAATATTTAAGCTTCGCGTTTAAAGTTATGACACGATCGCTTTAATGTCGCCGTGCTTGTTGGTCTACCTTTCGAATACTCGTTCGCACTCATTCAACTTGCTACTCACATAATTAACATTCATCCTAAACATATTAATGTGCAGAAGATACTATAAAAATATGATATCCGCAGATATTAATTTGCGCTCAGTTGCAAGACGTAATATCACATGAAAGGCGAACCGAAATGCATATAACTTTCCGCTTTAAACCAAGTAGTGCTACCATTTTTGCGTAGCCTAGAAAGCTTGTCTAACTCGTATCCGAGGGAAGGCTGGATTTCGAACTCACCTTCTCATCTGAAAGGCGAAGCGAGAGTTGTTACTGACTGCCAACTCAGTCATGTAACTTGTTCCCGTTACGTCCCGCACAGTGACATTCATTCACTGCATAGCAGTCACTGCATGGCCGGGTCACTTTCAAAATAACTGCCACAGCCATGAACGTGATTTCTGGCTAAGATAGCCAAGGCCGACGTCCACCATGCCGAAGCTGAATTTTTTAGAGTGTGTTTCCTTAATTATATATTGTTTTAAAATGGGGAAATATTTATCAGCATTTTTTGGTGCGGTTGGTGTACAATGTAGAAATCGAGAAGTTTGGCTCTGCCATGAATACTGTCAGTTTTACCTCACGATCTTTCAAGGGGAGAAAAATACCTGCTTGGTAGAACTGCGAGGACTGATTAGAATAAGGGACCTCGATGGGGTTGAAACATATTGTGCTTAATATATAAAATATTGCAATATTTATCTTTGAATATGAGTTTATATACATTCTGTTAGGTCTTCATACGATTCTAAATGTTTTCAACAAAAAATCCACCGCCGGTATCCTCGTCTGAACCAAGTGGGGCTCATGTATCCCAACGCCGGTCCCCTTCCCCATACCGCCGCTCTATTTCGCCACTTCGACCAGCAACAACTGTTCCTGTCCGTAATTCGGAAAACTAAGCGATGCAGTTTCCGGAGGAGAAACTGCACTTTGCGAACTTACAAAAAGTCCTCCTCATCGTCCGTACAATATGATTTCCGTTTTAGCTGAAGGATTCCCGGTCGAAGCTTTGATTGACACAGGAGCGGCACTTTCTGTTATTCATGCTGATTTGTGCCACCGTTTGCGGAAAGTAACGACACCATATGATGGACCTGAACTTCGTGCAGCAAATGGCGTCCCTCTGCACCCTTCAGCAAAATGTACAGTTCGAGTTGTTATAGACGGCGTCCGCCACCATGTGCAGTTTGCTGTGCTTTCACCGTGTGCGCATTTGATGATTTTAGGATGGGATTTTTTGTCAACCACTTCAGCGTTAATTTCTTGTGGCGACCGTGTCATCCATATGACAGACAGTGATTTTTCATCTGACATATCTGCATGGCATCATTTCCTCATTGCCGCAGCTGATACTGTATTGCCTCCACAGTGCGAAACACTTATTACCGTTGTTTCCGAACACATCAGTGACGGGGATGTACTCATCGCATCATCTCATCGTCATCTTGCACGTGGAATCGCCTTCCCATCAAGTCTTGTACGATTCCGCAGCAGCTCAGCAATAGTAGCTGCCACGAACACTTCCCGTGAATCCCTCGTGCTGACTAAAGGAACTTCCTTGCCATGCATAGTGGATGCCCACCCTATATCCATGATGGTGCTCACTGCCCCGCTACCTCCAATCAATCCGAACCTCATGCCACACCAACGACAAGAATTGCTGCAATTGCTTCAAGCCCACTAAGCCATTTTTGATGCCACTTCCCCACCACTGGGACGGACTAGTGTTGCACATCACCGCATCCTTACCGAAGGTAACTCAATTGTACGCCGACGACCTTATCGAGTTTCTCTCTCGGAAAGAAAAGTAATTGAAGAAAATGTCAATGACATGCTCCGTCGCGATATTATTCGTCCATCAACAAGCCCATGGTTCTCCCCAGTAGTATTAGTTAAAAAAAAGGACGGATCGGTACGATTTTGTGTTGATTATCGCGCACTCAACAAAATTACCCGCAAAGACGTCTACCCGATGCCGCGTATTGATGATGCCCTTGACTCTCTCCAAGGTGCCGAATATTTCTCGACATTGGACCTCCGCTCAGGTTATTGACAAATACCTATGCATGAGGACGACAAAGAAAAAACCGCTTTCACAACTCCCGACGGGCTTTACGAGTTTAATGTTATGCCCTTCGGCCTTTGTAACGCACCCGCAACATTTGAAAGAATGATCGATACTGTACTTCGTGGTCTCAAATGGAGAACCAGTTTATGTTACTTGGATGACATTGTTATCTTTTCGTCAACTTTTACTGACCATCTCACGCGCCTGAATGAAGTCCTCACGTGTCTTGCTTCAGCGGGCCTTCAGCTCAACACCAAGAAGTGCCACTTTGCAGAGAAGGAAATTAAAATATTAGGACATCTGGTTAGCCATGACGGCAATCGCCCAGACCCTGAAAGAATAACCGCGGTCTTGAACTTTCCTCGTCCGCAACGGACTACAGATTTGCGCAGTTTCCTCGGCCTGGCGTCCTATTTCTGGCGATTTATAAGACATTTTGCAACTATTGCTGCGCCACTTCATGAACTACTTAAAGCGCGCAGCCCTTTCGCGTGGACTGAACAGTGCAACACTGCTTTTAACGACCTAAAACACGCCCTCACATCAGATCCAGTTCTTGGCCACTTCAGCGACAGCGCTCCTACCATCCTGCACACTGATGCCAGTGGTCACGGTCTTGGCGCTGTACTTCTGCAGCGCGATGCAACTTCACGTGAGAAAGTGATTGCCTTCGCCAGTCGGACCATGACTCCAGCTGAGAAAAACTACACCATTACCGAGCAGGAATGTCTCGCCGTCGTCTGGGCTGTTCAAAAGTTTCGCCCTTCCCTATATGGTCGGCATTTCACAGTTGTGACCGATCACCATGCTCTTTGCTGGTTATCTCCGCTGAAAAATTTGACAGGCAGACTTAGCCGCTGGATTCTACGCCTGCAAGAATACCATTTCGACGTCGTTTACAAATCGGGCCGCCAACACCAAGACGCCGACGCTCTTTCTCGCTGCCCGGTTTCGGAATCAGCCTGCTGTTTTTCTTCACAATGCATTTCCAGCTCTGACCACAGCCGATCATCGCTTCCACCGACGCATATTACGGCAGTTTCTTTTGACGACTCTGAGAACAAGCACGCTCTCCGCTCACAGCAATTAGCTGATGCCTACTGTCGGCCCATCATCGACCGCATTATCGGCGCTTCGAGCCCACCCAACGCTAGGCTTCGCCGACAGCTTCGCAATTTCAAGCTTTAAGATGGCATACTACGCCGCTACGTGTATTATCCTGATGGAACTCGCTGGCTCCCAGTTGTACCACGTGTGCTTTGCCCACGTATACCAGCGGCTTTCCACGATGACGCTACTGCAGGTCACCTTGGTTTTAACAAAACATACGACCGCGTAAAAAGACGATTCTTTTGGCCTGGCCTGTCTACCACCGTAGCTAAATACGTTGCTTCCTGCCACCTGTGCCAACGTCGCAAGCGGCCGACTTCTTCCCCCGCTGGTCTTCTACAGCCCCTTCCCTGTCCCGCCACACCATTCGACGTAGTAGGAATCGACTTATATGGTCCCCTAGCTCTCTCCAATGGTGGTAACCATTGGATTATAACAGCTGTCGACCACCTTACACGCTATGCTGAGACGGCCCCTGTACCGACTGGTTCCGCTGAAGAGGTAGCTAATTTCTTTTTGCGGTCAATTGTATTGCGTCATGGCGCTCCTCGGGTGCTTCTAAGTGACCGCGGGACGGCCTTCTTATCGACAGTCGTATCCGAAGTTCTTCGTGCGTCATCGACCCTCCATAAGACAACCTCAAGCCACCATCCCCAGACTAAGGTCTGACTGAGCGATTTCACCGCACCCTATCGGATATGCTATCCATGTACATCACACCGGATCATCGAAATTGGGATACTGTTCTACCATTCGTCACATTCGCCTATAATATTGCAGTACAGCGGACTACCGGTTACTCCCCATTTTTCCTCGTTTTCGGCCGTCCTCCCACTACAATCCTCGACACTTCTTCTCTACGCCCGACTACTCCTCATCATTATCAGCCCATGTCTTATCCCGTGTGGCCAGATGCCGTCATCTTGCCCGCCTCAACACAGAAGCGTGCCAGCAAGACCGCAAGAGTCGCGCTACGATTCAAAGCATCGCGTCGTCTCTTTTCGTCCTGGTGACGAAGTACTGCTCTATACACCACTGCGCACCCCTGGCCTTAGTGATAAATTTCAGCACCGCTATCTTGGTCCCTACAAGGTAATCAAACAAACTTCCCCAGTAAACTACAAAGTCACACCTGTTGATCCCCCAGCTGACCGACGCCACCGTGGAACTGAAATTGTTCATGTATCTCGCTTGAAGCCATTTGTGCGCCGCGGTACATCGGTTGGTTAGGAGCGGCCAGGCTGGCCGCTTCCGCCCCCCCCCCCCCCCCCGGGCAGATTGTGTGAGCTCTTCACGGATCTTCTTTCATTTGTACATACCATGATCTTCTTCCCTCTTGTACATACCATCATCATCGTCCCGCGGCGCCGGCTCTGGCGCGCGCTTGGGTTTTCTCCATCAGATTAAACGCTGACACGGCATACCTTGCCTTGCCTTCACGACCTTGCCGTCTGGACCTGGCCTTCTTTCACAATATGGAGATTTACGAACGTTTAAGAAGGCATATGACATCACTGTGTTTTGAACAAAAGCACGCGCCTACCAATAGTACTTAGGGATATGTGTGGGGAAATTTATTTTATTTTCTTTTTCCCTTTCAGTTTAGTGTATATAGTGGTAGTATAGTGTCAAACTCACTGCTTCGACAACGCAGATTGGGCGAAACTACAATGCATAAAACAACAAAGCTCTGTTTATGCAATCACTGAGAGTGCCTGCGAAGGTCTATCATTGGTGTTGCAAAATATTCCTTTTCCAACCCGACGAGTTTCTGTCCTACAGCGCAGAAGCGCTATTCTGTTGTCTTGAAAAATATTTACCTTCAATAGGAAAACACTCGGCTGGCTGCGACAGACACAAGAGAGTTGCTTCACACTAAGAGTGGCCATCCTTGCCGGGACGAAAAAGACATCCCTCTTTCTTCCCACAGTGCTAGATGCGTGTAAAGTGTGTGGCGTTTGAGCCGAGGATCGAGATCACCGACACCACTTATTTTTCTTTTGTAGCGCACCGGCCATCGCAGAAGCATAGTGAGGGAGGGAGACAATGATATTATATAGTAGCCCTCCATCGAGGGCATTCACCTCCAGAGGCACATTTGCTTGGTGGCCAGCAACCGAAGCAACTTTGGGCAGGGGGGAAAGGGATACAGATTAACTGTTCGTTGAATGTAGAGAAAGAAGCAGTAAAATTAATCTTCAAGATTATCCTAATAGATGGAAGAATTACAGCGTGCCAGGCACAAAAGGAAACAGTATCCTACTCATTCCTATTTGTTATTTAACATGCAGTACTGAGGAGTCTCCACAATTAAATGCCAGGGAGAGCCTGTATACAGATGGCGATTTATTTTGCGAATTTCTATTTCATGTTTATACTTACGATAACTTTCACTCACCCATGTTCGTTCTAGCGGTGACTGATTTGGAATGAGCCGGTGTCCCGATTCGTTGTGTGTCCTTGTAGACAGGTAACGCCTACACCAAAACAGTGCAAAGAAAAGTAAAAAAAAAAAACATGCAGTGCATTGTTTTGTCCAAGCACAAAGATATACTTTCGTGCTTTTGTGCTTTATGCCTAACCTTGAGCTGATCGGGCAGTCACACTAAGCGTGCGTCTTGCTGAGCTACGCTTCCTGAAACTGCATTAAAATATTAAAATATGTGGTGCACAGGCGTGTACAATATTGTCAGTAAGTGTGCAAGCCCTTTGTGAGTAGTGTTTGCAGGGGTGCAAACAGAGGACCCCTCGAGTTTGACGGATCTGATCTGCGAAACATCCTGCTGCTGACTGTATTGCGCGCAAGTACGACGCGTTCCGAGGAGGCTCTATTCGCGCCACTAAGTGCTACGGAGAACTGGTTCAACACAGACTCGGAGTATAAATATTATAGCCGATAAGCGAATACCGATACCTGATAAGTAAACATGAATACCAAAAAAAGCGGTTGAGCCAGCATTCTGTGCGGCGCGGCACCTTTTTCCACTTCCGCATATAAGTCTTCGCATCTGAGTACATACTACCTAGTTTGGGCGCAACAAGAGAGCATCACTACAAGATAATTATGACGGTCTGCTGTGATCATTTTAATCTATATCCCTGATTTAGTTTTGCAGTGCCTCCGATAACCAATGATTTTGACTTTCGTAAACCATGAACTAGCGCTGACGGAAATATGTTTTTCGGCAGCAATTGCTTGGCAGGTGAGACACCTCCGGCTTTGAGATAAAGCCATAGCTACTATTTGCCGATGCCGCATAGGAAATGCGATGTATGCTCTTTAACGTTCTGTACAAGCTCCAAATTTATTGTTCATCTGATTGCTGCTGACTGCATGCACTGCATTCACTTAATTGGGCAGCGAACGAATGTTCTTAATTTGTCGAAACGTATGTGTGCCGTGACGTTGTCGGCAGTCAAAAATGTTACAGTAATAGATAATTAGCAACTTCCGACCGTCAAACTTGTCACAGAAGAAATGCGCATGGATATGGTCATAGCTTGGCTCAGTCTTTCCAATTCGAACCTTGGTTCCGCTGAGAGTTTAAAGCAGCAAGAAAAATCTCAAGCCATGAATTCTCTCAGAAATAACAAGACAGCTACAGCGCTTGTACTGTCAATAAGGGGGTGTTGCTGGACCGACCAGAGTTTACCACGATTCTTTTCGCGGTGAGCAAGTAACTCACTTGCTTTCCCCGACATATTAACTTGATTACCCTCTTCTTTCAGGGCATGCAATCTAGAGGTAACGTATGTAATTAATCCTAGTTTTAACCGCAAAGTTAGAGCACAGTGGTGCATAGAATATTCGATTGATTTTAAGTTCTGTGCTCTATAGCTTGCTAAACACAACCAAATGAAAGTTATATTATTAAACAGCTGCCAGGGTTGCTAGCAAAAGCCACATCGAAACGCAAATACGCGCTACAAGAGCTGCGCTAGACCTAACAACACGCGAAGAAGTTGCGCGGGAAACGCTGCACCAAGCTGGTGAAGCACGATCAGTTCGCTGGGGGTCATATCAAGCGCGATACCAGAAGCAGGCAGGTGACACGGTAGTGTACGTAAATGTTGCGGACATTTTCGCATATGATATCAGATAATACACAAAACGGTTATCTTTTTTTCTACCTATTAGCGAAGCCGCGTCGGTTCAGAATAATAAAATAGCTCAGAAGCGAGAAGCTAAAAATACAACTAGGTTTACTTCGACTCTGCAGAAATTGAAAATCTAGCGTTAGCTCTGAGCTACTTAGCAATGACAGAAGACATCTGGATCTCATGGTTCCGTAAGTTGCTAATTATGGGATTTTTTTTTTCACACGATACAGTACGTTTTCTTCCAAATCGCCTGAGGTCAAATTTATGTGTGGTAAAGGCCAAATAGGGAGATCACCATCTTGTTTATACTATAGTGCCATTTGGCCGGACACCAATTTTGGTCCAGATCGAGATGAAAATTTGTGGCTGCTTAGGCCAAAATTGGAGATCACCATCGTGTTCGCCATCGCCGATTTAAGACGGCCAAAGGCGGCGCAGCTCGTGCGCTGTGAACTGCATTGGAGGTCCTCTATAGAAGTCAGAAGTGTATGGTTAGGTAAGTAGACGGCGCTCCGGACAGCTGTCTCAGGGCAGAAGAGACAAAAAAGAAACGTGAACTCAAGAAACCCTCTCACTTAACAGAAACGTGCAACCGCCTGAGCTTTCGTTATTATTCAGTAAACGTAAATAAATCTACATAAGAATGTATGATATATATGCAGATAATTTAGCGTTTGGAAATCAAGAAAGCAGCCTTGAATCTTCCAAGAAAAAAAGTAGAGATAGACGAAAATGGCATTCATGTGCTGTGTGAAAAGCGGGGCAGCTCTTTACCGTCTTATGATGGCTTGTCAGTAGCTCACTAGTTCTTGTAGCATGGTCGTACACATGCCCCCAGGCTTACACTGCCTTCTGAGCGTTGCACACCATCCTAGTCTCTTTCTTGCGTGCGAAACGTGGTAACACTGTGATGCGAAACATTTCTTTGCTGGTAGAAGGGTGAATTAATTTAGTCGGGAGCCTTAGTTAACTGTTAAGTATAATGAAATGCCTGCAGTAAAGACATAAGCTGTACAAACGTATTCTTCAGGACGGATAGTTGGGGAACATTCTTAAAACTACCAGCTGCTTAATGGGAAAACAATTTTTTTCTCTTATGCCCTAAACAACGATTGACCTAAAAGCTAGCAGCCAAGACACAAGAAATGATCCTATGTTTTTTTTGTGTCTAGTGTGCCAAGATACCCTGATTCCCGAGTAAGGTCGCATTTTGTGGGGTTTTATTTTTATTCAAGGCAAGTTGCTTCAACCGTTTTGAAAAGATTCGATATATCAGCAGCACCGCGCGGCAAGAAATCAACCGTTTCAAGCAATGCCCTTTGTTCAGCCCCATACACGATATGTTTGTGCCATTTTGTTTGTAATTTTTATCACCAACGGGGACGCGTTCTCTGCACACAAAAAGAATTCTCGTTTCTGTCGTTGGTACGACGCAGCGCGACTGATAATCGCTTTTGTGTCGCAACTGTGCGCTCAGTTTGGTTCCAATGTTGTCCCCTTCACGCACTCAGTAATAGATAAGAGACGAAGAGTATCTTTATTATATACATATCTGGTAATATTTTAAGCAGCTGCTCATTAAACCACATGCTGGGGCTGGATTACGTATCGTTCTCAGTACGAAACCAGTCTCACAACGTTCACAATTCTCCTATCCTACTTTTTGTATCCTGACCACGGACATTGCTTGCAATAGCAACAAAGCGTTATGGGTATTTTGAGACTGGCTTTCGTAAAAAGCGGTACGTAATCTTGCCCCTAGTGAGCGCTGTAGTTTACATGTTTCGGCTGGGGATCTTACGCTCAAGTGTTGGGATTTCGTCATGTGTTTTATGAATTATGAATTATGTTTTATCGGCAGCTGCGATCTGATGTATATCAAGCCTCCTCACTTGGTTCCAATGTTGTCACCTCCACACACTCAGTTTTAGACAGCGGATCACAGCTGTAAAATTGTAGAAAGAAAATGTCTTAAAAATTACATGAAATTCTTTCTTTCCAAAAAACAGCATATGAATTGAACACATTACCAGGTGAGATGGTCATAGCTGACGATATCCGCTTTGTTCAACTCATATATAGCTTGTAGTTATCCTTGCCCTGTGTTGTTCCGGTGGCTCATATAGCATGTTCTGACATTGCAAATGCTTCGGTATATTCATCGTCTCTTTATTGTATACCTGTCTGAATATTAGCATTTTTTTTCTTCTTATTTCTACCCAATTTCATGCTGTAACGCTTAAGTGCTGCAGGATATTTTGTAAATAAATTAAATAAAAATACCTCATCTTGCACTTGAAGCTTAACTCTCGTAATAAAAATTCAGGACACACTCTTTCTTCTTCCTGCCTAATCAAAGGTTACCTCAAAAATGGCAGCAAGTGGGTTTCCTTAAAATAAACGGTAAGGTGGAAGAATTCCTTCTTTCCAATCTACCACATTGTTGTAATCATTGACGCACATCCTACACTCCATGTCTTTCAAACACGTGCCGAGAAAGAATGGGACCTTTCGCCCACGAGTTGTTTATCTCGTGATTTTTAGTGAAATTTGATAAGTAACCTATTAATGCGGACAATGTTAATGCGAACTTTGAAGAGGATCACAGTTCTCAAACGCCCTGGCATTAGCTAATATCCTTCATTAGGCGAAATTTCTCGTCTTCCATTTGTTTTTGAATATGACGACTTAGTTACTTTGACTTTGGCATCTATGTCCGGACTATAATCTACTTCCAATTTATTACTTCTAATTTGATTGATATTGCTGAAATATTGCACAATATTGCCAATTTTGATAAATGAGCAAAGGTAATAGTGGATACCTTCAGCCTTTTTTATTTGATGAGACGATTAGGATGAAGCAAGAAAGTATTATTTCCCTGGCAAAAACAAAATGACAAGGAAATGAAAGCATTTGAATCAGCCGGCAAAAAAAGGCTTCATAGAAATTTTTACTTTAGTTTTGTATAAAAAATGTTGCAAAAACGACCAATCAGTTAATTTCATTCGTTACTGGCCTCCTAACTTGTTGTTTGGCCGAGTAAGCGAACATCTCGTTTCTGAAGCTTAGGGTTTCTTATCTCCTCAGAGAACGACTGTGCGGATTCAAGGAAAGCTGGAATTGGATAATTGGGGCTCATTACGCCCTTAAAAAGTTTGGGAAAAAAAAATAAAGGCGAATTACTATCGTGCTGATCCTTTCCAAATTTAGCGGTACTGGAACTTGATGTGTCTACTTACTCGTGACTCATTAACAGAGATTTATTAACTGGAAGCATGCGCTTGCATGGCTTTGAAACCGCTAATTAAAGGCTAGAACTCAGCATTGACGAAGAGAAGCATTTTTGATCATAACGAGTCTTCATAAAACTTGTTTACCTTAAGCTTAAATTTTCTTTTACACTTATTTCAACTTGTTACCTTTTACACCGCGAATCTGATGAAAAGCAAGTGAAACAGGCTTGCTAATCATAAGGTAAATTTGTCTTCGTTCAAGATAAAATTTACTTATACATTGCAGGAAATGTTGCAAAATATACATTTCAGGTAGCCTTCTTGTAGCTAATCCAAATCGGAAAACTACTAAATGGAAGTACGGCATCTCATTTTTTCCCCGATCACGAGAAAACCTTGGCAGATTGGTCATAGCAAATTACCTTGGTGAAAATTTACAGAAAGAAATGGAGATTCGACGATCCTTGAAACAAGCTTCAGGAGCATTAGCCATCGGTCGCAGCCACAGTCACTGTTGTCCCTTCGATCTTGCCTCATTTCCGCGCTTGGGAAGCGTCTCGGCAAAGGGCTATACTGGCTTCTGGCTTTTCGGTGGTCTCAGCTGCTTGTCTGGCACGGCTGTGGTTAATGTCTTTAATAATATGGCGTATGCGTATGGCGTATTTACCTAAGATAAATGAAGTAGCGGTGCTGATGGAGCTTCATGAAGACGACGATGTTCACTGTCCAGCGCGAAAGTGCGTTGCAGTTTTAACCGAGGCGTGATCAGCTGTGACGATAGCACAGTGCTTTCGGGCCTGGGTCTGAAGCGCGTTCACTGAAGACGATGGTGCTTGCTCCACAGCACGAGATGAAGACGAACCATGTTGGCTGCAACAGCGCGAGATGAAACAGCATGTGGCGCCATACTACGTGGCGCCATCTGCTTATATATCCAGGGCGTTATATCCAGGAATAAGGCGTTATTCCTGCCAACGAATGCAATAGAGCCAACACTTTAAAAGGTGCATTTACATTCGTGAAGAAAGCATACTTTTACAGCATATCTTAACTCGAGCAGAAAAGACAGTTCTGATGTAAATTCAAGCGGTTTTATTTTTAGCAGGCTGACGTAGATCATCATAGCATTTTTAAACACTGTGTATGAACGAAATCATAGCAGTTCTTTAATAGTAGCGACCAAAGCGTCAGACTGCTGCTTAGACCTAACAATGCAACATGCTCAACTAATTACTCACTTCGTCCTGCGGACAGCTAACTGACATTAAGTGATGAACTAAGCAAAGTGCGTGTGTTCTGGATCAGAAATTGCAATCCGCCGTCTACACTTCGAACCAGTGTGCTCTAGAGCATCTGTAAAGATATTGCGCTTTATAGCTTTAGAGAGGAGTAAAGTGTGTCTAGAGTATGGATAGAGCCTCACCTTGAGCAATTCATGCATTTTGATGCTCTTTATTTAGTGTTATCTGTAACCGTCCAAACTTCCTCTGAGTATTTACTCTGATTTTCGCACCTCTGCTTTAGAGCATCTCACTTTAAAGATTTATAGAATGAAAGCGCTGCTCACGCGCTTTCGGTGCCAATTTTCAGGCGCAGTTAAAACACACGTGCTTCGTACTAAAGGCAGGGGATGATGATATGGCCCCATGATGGGCGAGGCGTTGTAGAGAGGAATATAATAGGTACTTCTGCAAATGAGGCAGTTAGAAGTGCTCTTTCAAGATAGGCTACAGGTCACTGAATAACTCGGCAGGGTTAACAACGACAACTGGCCTCTGCGGTCGTTCGTTGAAGAACCGGATGACCAACGTTGTTGACCACGCTCAACATAAACCTGCAAAGGGCTTTTGAATGAGAAGCCGGAAGGATCTTCGACCATCCCGAACTCCTTAGAAGTAGCACAGGACAGACGCATTTATTAAGTAGAAATCTGCTCCCCTACCATGAATCAAAGTGATGATGTCCCGTTTCAGTTGTGAACACTCCCAAACAACAAAAGAAAAAAAAAGAAGAGCAAAACGAATAATGCATTGCTTCCAGGAATATGCACGTGACAAATAAGGAAATGCAAATTTAGAACATGCACTGTGCTATATTATTTAATCATTTATTCTTTGTTTCTTTATTTAGAATATCCTTAAATCCGCGCAGAGGGGTATTACACAAGGGGGAACAATATTATACGCTCACAGATACGACAGGTGCAAAACCAGCAGGCCTACTCAGAAGAAACAGCGGCGAAAATGCGTCTTAATTTTTGTGCACGCAAAGTCACTCGTTAGCTCGAATCAAAGTTTGCTAGCGAAAAGCAAAGGTGAACATTTGAACAAGGTAGTCCTGCAATACGGTAGATGCACTTTGAATGGATGGTTGGCGCGATGTGAGAGGAATGATGCAGGGTAAATATGTTGAAGTCGAAAAGTAAAAGGGCTGGGGTGGAGTTTGAAGCAACAGAAGCAAATAAATGCGTCTGCGCTGCTGAGGTGCTTCTATACTCAATGAGGTGCGCAGCTGTAAATTCTGTTGTGTGCGTAGTTGCTTGTTGTAAAACGAGTAGAACGATTCAGCAATGATTTCAGTGACTGCGTTAAGTAAACCTGATGCGGATTCCAAGGAAGGCATACTCAGCCGAGGTCTGAATAAAGTGTTGTATACGAGAAGTTTTGTGTCAGATGTAGTCATGCAGAGTGTTTTTGTTTATTAATCTTCATGTTTTACTTTCTGTATAGTGACCGAATTCAGTTTCAAAATTATCATGTGCACACAGTCCGTATAATAGCGAATTGTGGATGCAACCACTCTATTATTAGGGCGTTATAACTGGCGTGCAGATCAATGGACAGTTTTGACTAGGAAAACGTCAGACGCACCGCACCCTCTATTTAGATTTTGGCTTATCTCACTGAGCTGATATAACGGAGTGGCAAGCCCAGCTGATGGAGTTTCTCGCTAACAAGAGCTTAACATGTACAAGAAGGAACCAGTATATCATATCAATCATGATCAAGCAGCGAGAAAAAAGGGATGAAAACCGTAGGTGAGATTGAAAACGCAAAATAGCGAGGGTAAATGTATAAAATGAGCCGAGAAAACTGCGCAGAAGTAAAATCATTGGAACAATGTAGGGCGATATCAACGACCCTTCTGTAACGCAAACTGTCTCTCTCAAGCTAGCCAAACAAAAAGTAAATGACCCAGTACAAAAAAGCATTTCGCTGAGATGCTTGGTTTTATGACTAAAAAGCAAACTGACGGCGGATACAAAAGGCGACTCACTAAGAAATAAAGGACATGCGCTGTACTACAGCTGCGATTATCCTTATCGACAAGCCGCGAAGAAACTTTGGTCATATTTATCTTCTCTACAATTTTTGGTATTACGCAGCTCTGATTGAAGATAACAAAAAAGATGCCAGAGCAAAAGGCGGACAAGAGTCCTGTAATGTAGAGCACGTACCGAAAGTAACCAGGCTGCATGTTTTGCTCCCCACTTGAAATCTAAAGCTAAAATGATATCCCAGAGGATTAGAACTTGTTGAGAAGTGAGGACAGGTGGTTGCCTTTACTTTGCACACATTTACGTCTTCAGAAGTGGTACGAATTTTCTCCTACCCGACAGAGAAGTGGAACACGCAGAATGGTTACTTTTGGCAAAGACGGTACATATGTATCGCAACGAGAAGAAACTCTTGTGTATTTTGTAGAAAAATGTTGTAAAAACACAAGAAATGTACATGTAACTAGGAGCCTATAACAAAAGAACTTTATATATAAACGCTCGTTTACTATCGGTTTATATGTTCGAAATTTTCTTTAACGCTTTTTTAGGAGAGCAGGTGGTCGCAATGCTTTATGTTTACTTCACGAATAACACTATGAATCCGCCTCTATGTAAACGAACGCATATTTTACCAGCACGCTGTATTAGTTTATGTCACGCCAAATCGACAAAGAACCAATAATTTCGTGCGGTTCCACAAGATACCTGAACATCCTGATGATCCCGAGGAAATGTTTAGTAGGCGGTCGCCTAATTCAAGGAATATATAGTTTAGCTTTTTAATAGGCAAAGTCTTGTTAGCATTTAATGAGAAAGTATCAGCGCTGCCCCATCCGATGATTTGGTGATTTCGACCCCGTGGTTTTGCCACCTGTTGCCACAATTCATTTCATCCATTTTACAAACTGTCGACTTACTTTCAAAAACGAAGTCTTTTATATAGAATTTGACATATTGTTCCTGTCTGAGTAATGCTTAATGACCAGTTTATTAAACTCGCATCACGATTCGATCTTTTTATGCTGCATCTGCAATTTGATCCAATCATCAGGTCTCAGGACAAGGGTGCTAAATCACATGCATTCAGTCAGACCGATTTCTTTTTACGATAGTTACCCAATAATTAATGGCCCATGTTTTCTGGTATATTATTTATTCAAGATGCTTGAAAAATAACGCATGTATACAAAGCCTGCATTATATTCAGTGTGAGCTGGTTAGAAATTCGAGGCTCTGCGAGATCGGCAAACAAGAGTATGCCTGTCCTGCAAGCACACGTCTCGCTCGGCGCAAAAAACAAATCCGTAACGGGATGACTTCAAACTAACTTCTGATTGGTCAAAAGGAGTCGTGATGTAATTATGATGCAATGACGTTGGTTAAATATTAATATAGGTGGTTTTGTGCTGGAGTCAAACTTGCGACCTTGGCATCTGGAGTCAGGAGCACCCACCTCCCCAATTCTTTCGCCACCTAGACACCTTTATTCCCGCGGATTAAAAAAAAGAGAATATCTTGACGTGACAAGTGTGTCAATGTCTGCGGTAAGCTGCACCAGAAGACTCGCAAGCAATCATCGGTTCCTTCAACGGAAACGCTTCAAGCCCTAAAGTGCACCTGAAAATTTTCATGCATATTTTCCGTTCTAGTGCAGAGGTCAAAATAAGAAGGTGCCAAGTTACGACTCAAAGGGGGTAATGAAAGAGTACAAACAAATTTTAAACATTTCCTTTTTTTTTCAAGCCGAAGGGAGAGCGAGTATTGGCGCCTTTTTGTCCTTTTAAATCAGGGTAAAAAAACCATATGTTCTCACGGAGAATATATTCAGAAGTGGTGTACACAAAGACGGCATGTTGAAAAAAATTTATGAACTTCGTAAATGCTTGATTGGTGCGTCGAAAAAACAACTGAGGATTAATACTTTCTGGTTGCGTCTCTCACACAAATATTCCTTTACTCATCACGGTATTAATGAACGAAGCCTGAGTTAATGTATGCTTTCCATTATGTTGTAATTTCAGCGGGATCTATGCTTATGCGCACCACAATATTTCCTGCAAATTTAACTCGTTGCTTCGTGCGCGCTTATCAATTTACAATACATCAGTCCGTATTCGTGGTACAATTTTACTTTTGTGATGCCATTGCAGGGAATAGGTGCCACCACCACGCCAGAAAACGTGATTCTGACTTTATTTCTGGAAACGTCTGCAAAATATAAATCTTCACCACCATAACCATCTGATAGATTCAAAACAGTGCCGTTAGTTCCGAAAGCATTCAGGCGCTGAAACTGGCATGGCCTGGCACATATTTCTTGCTGTCAAAATATCCGATATCCGAGTGCAGTGGGCCCTAAGAGAAATTGCAATGTACTATCACGAGCAATATGAGCAGCAATACGCGAACGCATGACAAATAGCCTCGAAGCATACTTTGGGCGATAAGCTGCGGCCGCCGTCGGAAACAAAGTGGTATTGGTGCCGCAGTTGCGTCAACTGTTGCCACTCCTGCCTTGCCTGCGTTGCAGCGAAAAGGCAGCTGATTGCGAGGCATTTGCTGCTAGCAATGATAAGCGGGTTATGGAGCGCAGATCGCCGAGCATGCTAAACACGGGATTATTGGTTTCAGAACGGATATGTTTATATTTTATAAGACCTCATTCAGCTTTCTCTACAAGGCTTCATCAACAGCAAAAATATTGTTACCATTCTCGTTCTTATGCATTTTCCTAATCTAAGGGAACCACATCAGGCCTGAAAAGTAAGTGTTACTGCGGTTTTAACTGTGAATAAGCTTTTTCTTACTAATTTCGTTTCTCTGTTCCACCGCGGTGGTGCCTGAGGATGTGGGACGGAAAACAGCCGCAGCGGCTGTTTTGAGATCGAGGCGAAAAATAGAGCACCTGTGGACTGTGCGATACTCTGGAGCGCGTCACCAACACCCTGCCCTTGATATCCCATTGCACAACTTACTCGAATACTACGACATCAGCACAGCAGATGATGCTAGATCTTGCTGAAGTTTTATGCCTCCCATCAGTGGTTGGTGACCACGAGATATGTTTACGCGGCGACGAAAGGTTTAACATGAGAAAACAGCCGCCGCAGTTGTTTTCAGAGGGGGACGGGAGAGGTGTAGATAAAGCCGGATATGTCCCAGACTATACAGCCAGCAGCGCAATCATAGCGGGATTGTAGTGCAGAGTAGGACAGGACACATGAAAAAACGAACAACGCGAGCGCTAGCTTCCAACAAATCTTATCTCATACACGCAGGATATTCACGCGCCAAATACACACTATCACTTATGCTAGCAGTATCGTTATTTCAGAAACGAGAGTTCTTTATGAGATAAACAAATAGAGGGAGTGCTTACACACGTCTTTCCCGAAGCATTTATCCTATCAGCTTCAACTATTAATAGCGTGATCATGCAGCAACAAGCCGAGAAACAAAACTTTTTATTGCAACCAAGCCACTTTAAATGTTGTTAGGCAGCCTTGAGAGAGCTCACCCTAAAAATCTGAACAAACCTTTAAGGATTGCATGCGAAAATAAAATGTTTGTTTTATATGAGGAAAAACAAATTCGCGACTAAAACGTATATGCTGTTTTCAGTGCTCTCTTGAAAGTTCTTAATTCTTTCTGAACAGTAACAAGCTGGCATTTACATGCATACCCGATTGCTCCTCTTGCCAACGGCGCAATGCGCGCTGCAGCTGGTAGTGCTAAGCAGGCCAAGTGCCTTTACCTGGATGAAGCTTAGCTTTACACTTTAGGTGTCTAAATATTAAATTATTCGGTGTAAAAGGTGTGACCAATTGTTCGGGAAAGGGGGGGGGGGGGTAATTATACATGGAATGTTTCCTTGCAGAAACGTTGTCTCAATGCTTACTGGGAGTGATCCGAGCCCAAATAAAGTTTTAGGAGGTCGCTTATTGGGCTTGAGAAGTAAAAATGAAATATTGAGGTCGTTAACCTTGTTGGTCCGATGATGCCGTGCGCATGTACTGTTGTAATTACCCGCGCCAGGAATGTGTACTGTGACGTCACGATCCGACGGGCCAATCAGGGTTGAGGCAAGACGGTGGTTGACATGATTCTCATTTTGCTTCCGTATGACCGACATGGCAATGTCGCAGACTCTAATTACCGAGGTCAAAACGAGCAATTCGATATGTGATTTTGTCTGGGAAGAGCATTTAAAATGCAAAAAAACAATCTGTCGCTCCTCGATATCTAAACAATTCGTCTTTTGCTGCTACAAAACGTCTGGCGACTTTTCGAATTGTTGCGTATAAACTATCATCCCTTATTTTGTAAACAAAGCATTGCTTACATCTCACGACTCCATATAATTTGGTAGCAAAACGTTCATGAGGACACAAGAGCTACCGCGTTCTGGTCTCGGCCCGTTCTTAAAGAAAAGACGCTTTTAGCTGTGATCCCAGAAAAGACAAGTTGTTGTCCTCCACAGCAACAGCAATTATTGCGGCAATTATTGCACCAATTTTTGTTTATTCAAGAGAAGGTCAGAGGATAATAATTTGATTGTTTACATCAATGTGTAGAAGAGGAATAGGGCCATTATAAAACTCAAAACAACTTTTCTCTATTATTAATATCAGGAGGGTGGACTGGCATTGCATTCACAATTAAGTGCCGCAATAAAACCATGCAAATATTCAGAACAACCTACTTCTTTTCCTATAAGTAAAAGAAACCTTACTCTCTTTCATATCATCCTGTAACCAGGGAGAAATGTGTTGACGAGATCTGTATTTTCACTCACTTAAATGAACGCTGCAGGGTCGCACATAGCAAAGTAATGTTGCAAATTATATGTGACTGCATGTTAGATGTTGCTTTTGTATTTTTCCGCAAAAGCATGCGCAAATGTTGTTGAACTTTAACCATAATATTACACCGATCAAATATTGCAAATGTGCTAAAGCTGAACCGCACATTTTATACAGTTCAGTTTAGGCCGCATGCTAAAGCAAAGAAAAATACTTTCAAAACAAGAGTGTAAATTGTTTGAGTGGGATGACGTATGCGACTGTCAATGGTATTGTTTATCCTTGCTTTCAATCGGGGCCACGCTCTGTGGATATGTGATATTGTTTTCAATATCCTAAATTTGTAATTGTGATTTTTACTACTTGACTGGAAGCATTCAGATTGAGTGGTGTTATATTCCTAGCGAATGACTAAGCTGAAATCTGATTCAAAATGTTCTCTAGAGTGGTTTGCTTACAGATTACGTCCGTTCTAAGTAATTTGCGCCATATTCTTCGCACGTAAAAATATAAACCATTTCAACAAAACTTCTTGTTACCATCCCGTGCATCGGTTTTCACGCTGCAAATATGCTGCGACTGATAGGGTCGCTGAATATTTATCACACCCTGCAGTAGAGAATGGTGGAAAGTACAGGGAAGAAATGTAAGCACGAAGCTTTGCGAAAATGTCACAGAGATGAAACGTCTGGTCTATAGCAAGAGACAAAAAATTCATCCTGACAAATTAGAAACCAGGTTGATGACTAGCTGCCACCCTGAAAAATAATTATGAGTGCCGACATCTCCGGAAAACGGACGAGCTTGTGAAGAAAAAGAAATATATAAATATTTCATAACACGTACTACTTGTTGAACTCGAGTGCTTTGTCGTGGGCGCAAGGCAAATTATGATTATTTTACACTTGAGACGGGCAGGGAGCCTGTAAAATAAAGAGGTTTTTCTATATTACTTCTTTTTGCCCCTAATATCTGCTCTTAATTTCTGCGGCTGAATAAATTGCTGTTGACATACCACCCGCATGTCTATTCAACCAATGAAACAGGGGCACCGCTATTTTCAATTTAGGGTGGTGACCTATAGCAAAGGGGAGATAAAACGAGTGCTGAAAATAAATAAGCTTGCAAGTACTATTGAACAGCAGCGCAATTAACTTCTAGCGCTTTCAGCTCAGTAGCATACTTCTCTTTGAGCTTATAAACATCCAGTTTTTAAACTATCGAAACCGGCCAAGGGTTTCTTTAAATGACGGTGTTATTTGTTCAGCTTTTCAATTTATTGGTTTGATAATTGTTTGCTTTCAGAACATAAAATAATGCCTTCTAAGCATTCACTTGCTAGTCATTCTGTTCTACACGTCTTCTGTTTGCTAGCTTCTATAGCACCGGCATTTGTCCTTTCTATATGGACCATGAACGAACACTGGAGGCAAACGAGCTGTTAGGGTCGATTGCTCCAGAATATTTTCATGGTCCCGTAATATTTATTGGTCGTCGCGCTGGAAGTGATACAAACGGCGTCGCTGTTTCAATGTTTCTTGAAAATTAATTCCTTGCTCATGTTACAACGAGCGAAAACTTGTACGGTGCTGAAGGTTTTTACAAAATCACATACAGATCAAGTTTTGCAGGTATGCAAGCAGCTGTTTGCGAGCCAACATTTCCACACCTAATTTTGCTTGAATGTGCACCAGAATTTTGTGCTGTATCAAACGCAGGCAGTACTGGTACTATCGTTTGAGATCAGTATCAGATATTTGTACATAAATGGGACGACAAAATTCTCGTTTTTTTTTTGTTCTCAATTTAGCCGTTATATTGTTTTCTTCTTGCAGTGTGTACATAATCTGAGATCACAGAGTGTCTTCAGGCGTAAAATCTATGAAAAAGAGATCAGCAGCAAAGCAAAATTTGAAATAGTAGCCGCATATTTTATTCAAAGGAAATGTCTTCGCATAACCCTGAACTAGTCTCAGCGGCTTGATAATAGTTTAGTACATATGAACAAATAACCACTATACTTTGAAGTTGGAAAATACACTTACTTCATGAGCGCTCCAAAAGATAACAAACCCTCAGCGCGAGCATATTTTCAGCCCTGTTTGATGATGTCGCATCTATTTCTTTTCAGGAATGGAAGAACAATTGCGCCTCTACACTTAAACGGAATGAGGATGCCATTTTTGGATTATATGGCTGTTGCGTCGAAGTTTTATTTGTTGTGGCGCCTACAGGCTGCAGTCGAGTTTATTGTTTTTTTTTTTAAGGCGGCTTTTTTTTTTTAACGTTAGATTCAAATACTTCTGATTAAATCACCAGCTCATTTCTGTTATTTTAGACTCTACAGCAATATGCCTCAAAAATTGAAAACGAGGTATTGAGAAAAAAGTGAAAAGCTCACAAGCGCATGTTCTTGGGTAAATTGCTTACTAACATGGTAGGCTTTCATATTCGCATAAAGCACAGGTTTCAAACTGAAATGTTATTTCCTGCATTCACAAAAGCTCGTCTTAGTGCCTAAGGAAAAAGGGAGCAATATAGACATGAATAAAACACAGTTGACTAAAATATGCTGAATTATATTTGCTCAAATATCTCATATTAATTGTCACGTTATTTGTGCAGGTGTGCGCCATCAATAATTTCCGACTCCATAATTACTGGACCCAATTTGCTGTTTTCATTTCTTCGAGTAAGCGAAGAAAATAAACTTTGCATAACGAAGGACCAGAAAGGAAGCAGTTTTCCGTCATGGATTTATCTCCCGCAAATCAACATGTCGGAATTTCTGTGCTTCAGCTAGTAAATGCGATGCGCAAGGTGCGTTCAAAATTCGTCGATGAAATATTATCCCCAACTATTCATTTCCTCTTCATTTAGCTAAAATACTGACTGGGTTATGTATTGAGATGTTCCGGATTGGCCGATTTATTTTTATTTTTGTTGGCTCCGTTAGACCGGTGTCTAATTTATTATCTTCTCTTATCGTGGCTTTACAAGCATTACATTTAGCTTTTACTTCTACGTCTATGCTTGTTCAAAGGGCCTTCAACAAATAGTTGAAGCGCAATAAAATTTCACTCTTCTTTTATTTTGCATATCACGTCAAGCATTTCTATCACTTTCGCTGATGAGAGATGCCATGCATAGAGGGGTTAGAGGGTAGGCTAATAAAGCCAGAGCATAATAAAGCTAGCGCATTCAATACAAGAAAACACATTACAGTGAACATTTGCCGCATCCTCGCGTTTGATTAGTCGTGCTTTGGACAATACGTAGGCAATCAAAACTTGTACGCCTATATATTCGTGTGTACGGAGTCGCCCGCGCACACAAACATCACCAAGAAGCAATAAAACGTTTCGCCTAGCACTCTGCGCGCATGTCTGCGAAAGAAGCGCAGGCTGTCAGCAAAAATAGGCTGTCGACTCCACATGTCAGCAGGATTTGCCTCGTCCCAGCATCAATAAAGAGTACAGCCACGAGCTCGGGCCTCTTCACGCCAGACACAATGAGACGCAGTAATATCGCTAGAGGCTTCGACGAGATGGATCGACGCTTATTCCAGTGCATTGTATGCAGGCTTCGGTGGAATGGGAAAACATCCAGACTCACTGGAAGTAATTCCGAGGAAGCCATCCGGAAAAAGTGACACGAGGGCTTGCGCGTCTCTTCATGCGTCGAGAATAAACATGCCACAAGAACGCACCCTTAGTCATTTGAAAGACAACCTTCAGAATACGTTCAGATTTCTCTTACGTGAATCTGTTGTTTTGCATTCAGTGTTATAGCCTACGCACATTCGAAGAAAGAGTTATTGCTGCGTAGTGGAGGCGGAAATCTGAAAGTTTGAGCGCAGGTTTAGGTTGGAACACTCCTTCGGGAATGCGCATGCTCTCTGGGATTTTCGGCATCCGTTGTACGCTTTCTGAAAGCTGGGGGTGCTGGCTCTGTTTCAAGTGAGATGATTTCGGACTGTTTAGTTATTCTGTACTCTTTAGTTACCTGTTTGACGTCTGATAACTAGGTAGTATTTCAGGCTAAGTAGTGTTGGTAGCATTGTTTTCAGCCTTCAAAAGAGTTAGCGTCTAAGGAGTTAGGCTATTGGCCTAACGTGGACAGTTCATATCCGGTGTTACGCTTCACGTAAAGAGGCATGTAATAACTTCAAATAAACTGAAAATTATTCGAACTATTTCCGTCCGCCATCAGGTATTGCCGCTTGCAAGCAACGTGCATCACACGAGGCGATATCATTGTAAATGTGCGAAAGCAGAACTTGCAAACGCCCGCCAACTTCTTCCCAATGACTGCACAGCATGGAGGACTTCTATTAACCTCTAGATGTTCACATGAGACCCGGAAACTTCAGCATAAATGTGTCCATCACCTAGCCGAAAGCATTCTTCATGCTTCTTCCAGCAGCAAGGGAAAGAAAGGATTTTCAAAAATTGTATTGTGAGTTAACGTGCTCCTTTGCATTTTGCCTGTCGCAGAAGGACATTCGCCAGATTCTCTGTATCGCCCTTTTGCCAGGCATTTTTTTGGAGTGTTGAACTTAATCTACCTGAATCAGCTGACGTCCTTGGCAGACTTTAAGCTTTTATGCCTAAAGAACGCGTCCGCAGAAAGGACGAACACCACTTCCCTAGGAAGCATAAATTTTTCTCGAATTGGCCGATATCACACCGCCTCTGCCTCGGCAACCGCCTCCTGGTGTCCGATCACCAACCCCAACGTGTAGCTCGAGCGACGCTACTCTGGGTTTACCCTCCGGCAGTAAGCCCAAAGCAACATAGCCCAGAAGTGATCTTTATATGAAGGTGAAAGGCAAGACGCTTTTGTGGCCTGTGGATAGCTACCGTCAATTAGGGAACATAGCATGACCAAACTCAGTGCGCCTTTTTGTACTACAACGTACCACACTGACCACACGCATGCTGCAAGTGTTAGACGTCAACGTGTAGCATCACTGGGAATGTTATAAATGTTGGTGATAGTAGCCGTGTTGCTGCATGATGAGCTCTGTAAATATGACGGACCATGCACGGGCAGCAACACGCGCAAGCGGTTTACTTGCACAAAGACATTAAGGCATTCATTGCAACATTAAAATGTGTTTATGTAAATAAAAACTAATCAACGCAAAAGCAAGGAAAACAAGATACTATAGTAAACGATTTTATCGCCTGAGAAGAAAATATACTGTTTTGGTCACCTACAGTAACCAAAATTGTCCATTACCAACACGCGCCACTGTTTGTCACACTTCACTACTTGTACTACTGTAGCATATTGGCAGTCATGATGCGGTGCTACGGTGGTACACTTTAAACAAGAATTATTCCATAAAGGAGGAAAAGGGAGTGCCATCCTGCAGTGCACTTTTTAACAGGGTACGTTTCATGATCCTTAGGACAAATGTCATTACTAAAATACAGAAAAGCTAATGTGGCCCAACGCAGGCATGTTTTCTCTTTAAAACAAGCCAAATATTTGCAGTTATCAAGATCAAAACCGGTGTTTCAACATCCTAACTTTTAACCTCAAAGGTGTTGCGTCGCGGTTGCACATTTTCTTCTAATCCTGAGAGAATAAATTACTATGATAGAAGCTTGGAACATATGTCTCCCGCCTACATTTTACAACTTTTTATACGTACAATTATGTGATTCAAATCAACCCAGATGCCCATGCAACGTAGCATGCCCCCTCCTGCCCATCTCAAAGGTGTGCGCTAGAGGAGAATGCACTGCAGTGATTCGTGATTCGTGCTTAGAATGTAGCAGTAATAACGTGACGGCGTTAAAAGACCGACCTGTTCTTCAGAAAGTCCAACATCAGCGTTGTCGGTGTTCTCCCCAAAAAAGCACAAACATTCGTACCGCAGCGGGTAGAAAGCAGGTGATATCACCGAGTACGGATTGGAGAGGATGTTTTTACATCACGAGACCGCATTATATAGCCGAGCTGGGAAGAGTTGCCAACTCCTCTTGTTTTTTTTTTTAAATGAAATGGGTAGATGAGAAAATATTTCATGGCCGATTTGGCTCGGAATAGGTCAAGCTCCCGTATAGTTGGCGAAGGCAACTTGATGCGCCTAGATAGAAGCGGGGGTTTGTACCTCTGTCGGGTGGTTTTGCAGATAACATAGCAGCTTACATATGCGTACTGAAGATTATGCGCTTGATAATCGAGACATAAGTTAATGAGCTAATGATAAAAGCTAGTTACAATATATAAGTCGGCAGAGGAGGATTCGGAAAGGCAGCCACAGAAGGGGACCATAAACGCTGTCTGATATGCCTTGAAGGCATACGATTACTCGTATGAGCATATGTGTTGCCCACATTTTTCTTTTAATAATGCTACTGTTTATAATACCTTGTTCTGCCAATAATACACAGGAGCAAGATTTAAAAAACTTTTTCTCCGCACAAGAGTATTCGATCCTAATAGTGATTTAAAGGGGTGCACACGGTTTTCGTACCCAACTATGTGGAAATGAGGTGATAATAAGGAGCTCACGACATTATTGCGGGACGAACTTAGTGAGATTTATCAGTATAAAGACCTCAATAGTCTTGAAATATTCAATAAATTGCATCTGCTTTGCAATATTTGCCAGTCTTCAAAACGAAATGGTACATTTAGATCCGTACATGTAAATTATTACTCCATACAAAGTTGATGAAATTTGCAATTTTCTGGGGAACAATATCTGAACCCTAGAAAACAAATTGCCTTTGGGCTTCATTAAATGTCGTTTGACAAAATTTAAAGTTGTAAGAAATGCATCTTACTAACGTGGAGTATGCCAGTCTACATCCTAAAATCTATAACCCATCTCTTTTTAAAATATATTCACAGAAGCCAACGAAGCTCGGCAGTGAGCAGGTTTTCTGGCAGGACCCATGAGTAGCAGATGGTAGAGGAGTGGGTTGTAACTGTACAGTGAGTAGGGTTAACATCTTCCGCCGTTTTCCTTTAACAGGTCAACGAACCTAAAGTTACGTCTAAAAATTTCATACTCTTCTCTCCTCGCTGGCCGAATTGAAAGTTTGATACACTTAGAAGTTGGAAGCATAGAATACCGACCTCTCGGTACTCTAAACCCGAACAAATTGCTGTTTTTTTTATTTGCGTCAACTGCGCTTTAGTTATAGAGTATTTCAGTGCCTGCCTACACAAAAGGTATGTTTGTTTTTATTGTGTAATGTAAGATCTTTAGCTTCACTATGGTTGTCACTTACACTGTTGTGTCGTTCTTTCGAAAGCGTACAGCAGGTCACGCCTCATGAGTGGCGTGACCGCGATCTGTGGAAAATTGTCACCGCGAGATGTCAGTCCTCAATAAGAAAACAAAATCGTATCCACGTCAGGAATTGAGCCACCGTTCTTTCTCATCCCAGCCGAGCGTGCTAACAGCTATCATACGACGACTTCCGACGAACGTGTCCATAATTTTCCTCCAGCGTAAGGGTACTGGAGGGCGTTGAGGGAAAAGAAAGATAAGATTGATAATTAAAGTATCGTAAAAGCGCAAGTAAGAATTCAGTACAGAAAGAGAAAAACGAGAAAATAAAGCAAAATAAAAACATGAAAACAAAAAACAACATAATAAATAAAGTATTAAGAAAAACTTAAAACTAAAACAGCTGTGCAAGCAACGTAAAGCTGTACACGTCGGGAAAGCAAGGAAACGCAAGCCCATAACGAAACTATGCCCAGAAATGTTTTCGCATTTCCGCACGCAGGGGCATTTTAGTGCCCCCCTACAATTTTAGCTATACATTTGTTGAGAGATATGAAATCATTGCAGAATTTGATATTAAATTAAATATTGATTCAAGATAACAGTTAGGAAGAAAACACCTATCTAAACTGACAATAGGTGCTCACTGTTTTGTTACAAACGTAGATAGAAGATAAACATATAAAGAACAATATTTCCAAATTTGGTTCAACAATAGAAGTCACTATGCTCTATATTTCTAAATATTTTTCTTAGTACTCCCTGTGAGATACAATTCATAATTACGAGCTATGAAAAATTTCGAGGCCAGAAACGCGGTACGATTCTTTTTTAATTAAACACCGGATTTGCAATAAGAGGGCCGGCTAGAAAGATGGCTTTTTGATGGCGATGACATGCATGGTACCCGGGCACTGTGTAGTGTAAGCGCACATTAAAGAGGCAACGTGGTCGAAGTGACCAGGACCGCTCCATTGCAGCGTCCCTAGTTACAAGATTTGCTTTGAGACGTACTAAAACCCTTTTCTGTTTCCCCGTATTGAAAGCCAGGGAGTTCGACCTTGAATTCAGATACGCGAAATCACTTTGGTTAAAAACATTATTGCAATAACTTCTACGATGGTATATTATCTAGACATCGGGGCTTTTACGCAAAGTGTGATCAACGAAAAACCTTGAGGCAGTGTACAGTAGTTTATAACTCGTCTACGCATACATTTTAATTTAGCTGTTCGTATTTTAAAGTTCGTTTATGTTATTTCTGTGGGTCTCCAAGATAACCTTTGAAAACTCCAGCAGGTCGATCTCACCTAATTATGAGTTCCTTACATGTCCAGAAAATTATTTATGAAAGCGTTACTGTGAGTTAGACTTCTTTGTCGGGCAGGTCTTTATTTGAAGTTTTGAACCATAGTAGTGTACTTGCTTACATTAGGGCATATAACTCACGCGTTATTGTGACAACCGGCCCGGACAAGATACGGGCTTGAAATCGCTGGCCTGGGCTAGGTGTGGGCCCTGCGTCTTCGGCCTTGTGCATGGTGCGGGCATAACAATGAGGTCGCTGTTTCGCTCTATTTTACGTACAAGAAAAGAGCATTGGCAGTATTGAACCGCTTGGTTGCCGAAAACCAATGTCTTTCGCCTACATGTATACGTTCACAATTTCCCGCTGTTTTATTCTCCATTGATTCAGGCAGCATCGGTGACGTGAACAGTGCGGACCTCAAACACCTATCCAAGCATCTGTGCTAGGAATTTTTAGGAATATCTTCAGCGCTAAGTGTGTATCAACAAAAATATTTCAATAGCACATTTTCCGTTGTAGTCTCAATTCAGCACTTCATATTTTGGCGTGCCCAGAAGCATCGTTTTTTGGGGGTTTTTTTCATGAGCAGATAATTCTGGACTTGTTCTGATTTTCTTAAATGACGAGAGCAAATCAAACTTGCTAAGGTATGCTGCACTTGTTTCGAAGGAAGGGGAAGTGGCTTGCCTTGAAGCAGGTTACTATGCAAGCTGGGACGTTCCCAAAAACTAAGGAGGTAAAAAACTGCCACAAATGCCGACCCGGTTTCTCGCGGCTTTTATTCTATTCAAGAAATTTGAAAAACAGTTGTAAAAGCCTAAAGGTGCTGCTGGCCGTCCCCATACGAAAACAGACATTCAGTTATTCGTGGAGGAGTGATGCAGCAGGCAGCGATGTCTTATATATTGATCTTAAATTGATTGAGTGATTCTGAACGCTTCCTTCGATTAGCCGCGGTAGTATCGTCATCATATCTCTAAGTGTTTTAAGCGATGATACTCTCTAATACAGGGAAAGCCAACTCAATAATGATACCTTCGAAGCCGCCGTGCATCTTGGGCGTCCGTCGACACCTCAGCTATACAACAATCACCCACGACGAGCTAAAGCACGTTCTGTAGTATCATAAAATACAACAGAACTTAAGTTCTGCTGTGTCTTATGCCAGCAGGTCTTTAGGTATGGCTGTTTGAAGGAACTCCTTACAAGTAAACGAGATTGGTAGCTTCTATACCACTTCTGATTAGTTTTATTCATTGTGCTTCTTTGAACATGAAATGAACCCAAGAACGCACAGCACTTTATAGTACATATATGTCAAAAATCACGAAAAAGATTGGGCTGATGTAAAATATATTTCTTCACGTATTTTTCCAACTCAGTAAGTAACCTATTAAAAGGCGGAAGTGCGTTGTGAGTCCTTTAGTTTCAACCGAGGTGCCGTAAAGCAAAGAACTGCCACATACTCTGTAAATTATATGCAAATGGTTTGTTTCTCAATGTACGCATAGGACTCATGTCTGTTTCTTTAAGAGACAGAAGCAGCAGCAAAATTGGAGTCTGGTCCCGAGGGTGCAGTTTGGGGCAATTCATTAATTAACGCACGGGTTTGCATTAGCGTGCTGCTGCTTTCATCTGGGAAACCGGATGTTCATTTTATCGGGCAGAGTTAGTTTGATAATATTTTGCCACTTTCTTCCCTGCAACAACACCCCGGAACAAGGTTCCATTAGCGACCGCGGGGAAACCATACATTCTCAACACTCCCCTCTCCACCTTGGGCACTACGCCAGACACCCGCGGCGCTTCGGGCAACACGAACCACAACTGACGCTGACGAAGTGACTACTTTGTTTTCGCTCCATAGCAGCCGTCTGAGCGAGCGTCTCATGTTCAGCCTTTATTGAGTGAAATAATTTCAGAAATAGCGCTATTCGATGAGTCAATAAGTTGTTGCCTGTTATGTTCAAGGTGCGCAGTTAGGGATAAGGCAAAAAGTGAAGCCTCTGCAGTATTGCAGGGCATGGTAAAAAACTGAAGCTGTTTTACCGGCAGCGGTAGCTCACCGGCTTGGATATACAGCATTTCTAGACACCGCAGGTATTCCACATTAGTTAACCTACAGCGTCATTCAGATATGAGTGAGCAATTCATGCATTTGAAAGGACATCATTCAAGTTTTGGCTGTGAAAAATACGCTTTCCCATAAACTTTCTTTGTTTTTAGGCTTATGAGTGATTTGAAAAGCTATATGCAATATAGTGACAGTATTATTCGTTTAGACATTGATGACTGCTTTCTCTTCGGGATTTAATCTCATTAACCATCTTGCAGAGCCCGATGAAATCCCAGGATAGTTTGGGGGTTCACCGTATTGTTAAACCTATAAATGAAATACCTGTATCATATTAATCACAGCAACCGTCAGCTTTCTTAACAATAGATGAACAAGAAATGCTCATATATCAAAAGTGGTTGCTTAATATATCTGGGCGAAATGGCTACAAAGCAGTTCTGATATATGACATATATTAACAGGCGTGTGTGAGTATTGGAATGTTGAATTGAAGTTAATTTCATTTTTGGTTTGGTTTGGTTTTGGGGTTTAATATTCCAAAGCGGCTGAGTCTATGAGAGACGCCATAATAGAGGACTCCGGAAATGTTTACCACCTGGGGTTCTTTAACCTGCACTGACATCCCACAGCACACAGGCGCCCTGTTTTTCGCCTCCATCGAAAAGCGACCGCCGAGGTCGGGTTTCGATCCCAGTAGTCGAGCGTTATAACCACTGCACCACCCCAGCGGGGCTTAATTTCATTGACTATTAGAAATATTGTAAACGAATTCATTATGAGCCCAATTTTTAACTCATTTGAGAACTCGGCAAAACTCGAATGAGCACTTCGGCGGTGACTTAGCAGGGAGCTAGAGTACGAAATCGGATGAGCCATACAGCGTGGCAGCTGGTATACCGAGATACTAGCAGATTTTTGCTTGTATCGCAGTTATCACCAGAATCTCGTCGCAGATCAGTGATCCCATGTAAGGGTTATTTTTTACATCCCTTTATGCAATCGTGTTTCATTTAAGAGATCAACTGAAGACATCAAGAATACGCCTTGCCAGCACCGATGGACTGCGGCAAGCTTGCGCGGAAAGATCGTCGATACAGAATCCGACATCTATATCGCAATTGGCACTTGCGAGGTCACACTCACGTAATTCCGTCTCCTCAACGGTAGGGTCCCGCAACTTCTTTCTCGTCACTGGTTGCTTCTCAGCGGGTTAACCGGCGATAGTTACCGAAAGGTGTCTCTGAACGCAATCTAAAGGTAACATACACTCACTGAAAGCAGGAAATGATTACGGTGAAGGAAATTGATTAGTGTTACCATTGTCATCGCATCACTTCGTGGCTCTGTTCACGGCTGGTTTTGCGGCTATTAAGAAATAAAAACAATACATATTGCAACCTAAAGGGAGCAAACCCCAGGAATGATCTTGGTAGGTTATTTTAATGTTGCTGATAAAAAAATAAAAAATAGTTGGTCCTACAGGATTCGAACAGATGTTTTATTCGCTTAGTGCTGAGGTAAGTAATGTCAACCCATTGCGCCACTGAATATTTTTTTTTCTTTATTTCCGAAGTATACATGAACAACAAATGGATATTTTAAAACGAGTGAAAAGGATGCCAGTTCGACCGGCTGCCAAAACGTTCTTTTTTAAGTTGCATTCGAACACTCTAGTCGTCAAAACCTGGCTTCACGAAAAAGGAATCTATGTCCTTTGGACGACAAACTGCCAGCTTTGCAAGAAGCCAGAGACAATCGAACACATATTCTTAGACTGCTGGGATGCAGTATTTCTTTGGGACGTGCTACAATGAACAATTCAAAAAGAGCTGCCACTAAACCCTTATGGCATCCGGTTTTTACCGGTGGAGAACGAAGACGTACCCTATGATTTAATACTGCTTCTAGACCTCCACAGCTTGTGGAAAACACGAATGCAAGTAAGGCAAGAAAGATATTAACATTCGCAGTGTACGTGAAAATTTTGTTGAAAGTGCTGTTTATCTACGGGAATGTATCTGCGCGCTCCCTGACCCACCACAGTGGGCAGAAGTTCTGGATGACCTGGTAAAATTGAAGAAATTTTAACCTCACACGCGTCAGCTCAAGGGCAGCTGATGTGTTTTATTAAGTGTGAGCATTGCGCCACTGAAACAACAATTACGGCAGCTTTTAAACCCCCTATTATTCATTTTTACGATATTTGCGCTATCTGTCGCCAGGTGACGCTGCTCAGAGGACCCTACTGTTGAGGGAACGGAATCACGCGTCACACTCCCCCATCTGAAGCATCCGGTGTTGAAACAGACTAGCATTAAATGTTCTGAGTGCACATTTGTTCTTAGGTTCAAAGGGAGCTCTAAATCGCAGCTTACAATTTATCGCGAAATTCCTTGTTCTTAGGAAATCAGTAGCAAATCGGTGCTAAGTCATTTTATTGATCTAATATTTCGTGAATCCAACAACACAACACTACCCCCCACCCGTTGCTGCAAGGAATGGATTAAGTGTGAGCTGGAAGTACAAGACGCTGATTTCGCGACCGATGCTGTTTGCAAGCAAGCTATTGACCATGTCTGCGGTGTAGCAGGCTATTTACGAATAGCGCCGCCACCCCCCCTGCCCCGTGTCATGAGCACCGCTTAAGATCGTGCCCGTCAGGATAAACTTCCCCACACTGAACAAACGGCGCCCAGTAGGTCTAGAGTAGGGCCGTCTCCATTGCCGCTGTCGTCTTCTCGACGTTCTTTGGCTACTATGACCGCATCAAGCACAATATTGAAGAAAACAATTATCTGTATGGTAGCGCGAATATCAAGCCCCGGGGCGCTACCTTTAAAATTACTTTACGCGAAAGCTGAAGCGTACTCGACTGTACTTTTTGGCATACGTAGTCTTGATGTTGAGATCGCCTGATGGAAATTTTGTTTATAATTGTGGACATCGAAATATCGCCGAGGTTGCTCCTTAGGGTTATGGCTTGCCAACGCTGACATCCATTGTTGGTTGACAGGAAAGGAAAGGCACCGTATTTGTCACAATTTTCTCTGTGCGCCTTTGTGGAGACCTGAACTGCATATCAACACTCTGTTATCCTGCTCCTTGGAGGTCAGATAGCTGACCTTGACCTTGACCACATTGACCTTGAATCGACGTTTCGTAGTGAAGCTTTCGCTTCAACATACATATGCTGTCGAGGTCCGGCGGCAACTGATGACGGAGCGAACCGGGGCACTCGATGCCAAAGACTCCACAAGCAGCTGTTGGCCAAGGACGAACGAATTAAGACGCCGCACTTGAGATGCATGTGTGTGTAAGTTTGATTTTTCGCTTTCGTCGTGCAGAGAAATTGGCGAAGAACAGGTATAAAATTAAGCAGATTATAAATAAATAATATGCACCACGCCCAAACAAATTAGCACGCTGTATGATTGCTTTTTCAATAATATTTTAATCTCATGCAGAAGCATGTGAAGCTGGACAATAAGGTTTGTCTTTTTGCGACAATGAATTAAAAAAAGGCCTGCTTTGTGATACCACTGAATGATATTGCAGCTTCATGATAATGTCATGATAAGCTTAACTAATTTTACCTTTTATTCAATAGTGCTGCTTGTCACATCGTTCATGAATGTAAGGACTACAAAACTAAAAATCTACCACTAAGGTGGTTGAACGAAGTCTTACAACACACAAGAGGGAAGCAAAAGTAAATTCCTTCGCAGTACGTTCTGTACTTAATGAGCGGAAGCCGGATTCTAAGGTGCACCAGTTAAGAGCTAGAGGCAGTTTTAGTCATTTTCTGCCTAATTAAAAATCCTATCTTTCTGAACTGCACCGACCACGTGCTCCTTGCTTATCGCCCTCTACGAAAAGTGCCCGCCGCGGCAGTAATTCGATGCCTAATCCTTGGGTACAGCAGTGAAGCGCCCCGTCCACTGAGCAAAGCGTATGCAAAGATGCCTCAAAATTATAAATTTGGGCTTACGCGCTTTTTTTTTTAATTAACCTCGAGTCAGGTGACCTCTTCAACTTTTAAACGTCGAGCACATTCTCAAGAAGATAAGGTTTATCAACTGTCTGTTTGGCCGCTGAGCACACTTAATAAACTTAATATTCATAGTTTCGATAATTATAAATATTTTTAAACGTGCAAAGACTGGAATATTTGAATTCGAATTGTTTATTTTTTTACCATGTTCTAATAAAATATTTGAGCAAATTTTGCATATTTATTAGCGAGCAGAGACCGTCAGCCTTCATTACGGGATCCAAAGCAGAGGCAAAATACCTGCTGTATTTACCAAAAAAAATATGTTTACAGACTGACGAAATGTGTCCCCTTATTTATTTCAGCCTACGTGATTCAGCGCATAAAAATGACACATTCTAATGTTGCAAGGCGTGTACCAAACCCGAAAGTCAGTATGCAGACTTTTGCGCATACCATAAATAATAAAAACACAGTCATTACTCCTTTCATTCTGCATTCGTCGCCCAACACCACTGCATTTATATCAATTTCACAACTACAGTGTAAGCACCGAATGCAGTTCTCGCGAAATGCGGCAAGAGTCACTTGCGGAATTTAGCATAGAACTCGAGGAAGATTGCCTGAGTTGGGGTGCGACAGGCAGGGCTGACGACCATAAAAATATACTGCAAATTTTATTATGCGCTGTAGCCCAAGCACATCCACGTTCGCGGAACAGAACATGTGCACTTCAGTTCTAAAGCCCTGGTAGGTAGGCAAAAGCATATGCGTTCACATTCGCTAGGGGACCGGGCAGGCTGCGAACTGCTTTTGGAAAAGGGGTCTCTTCGCTGGTTATTTATAAACTTTCCCGAAGCGTTTAGGTACCTACAAAATAAATGCGATCTGATATTTCGGCGAATGCAGTAACTTATTTGCGAAACTACCGACTGTACGATTTAGAGACACTGCAGAAATTTGAAACTCGCTTTACCACGCTTTCAGTTAATACATATAGTTTAGCCAGTGCATAGAATATTCCACTGTGACGCAAACTGCTGCGAAATCGTTGCTGGAATTTCTGGCATTTGGCTGGAAACTGTAGCTGGGGTTAACTTCGGGGGATTGAGGGACTGCGTACTTTTGCATTTGGTCATTCGTTCTTCAGATACTGCGGGCATTTTTAGTTTGCCCCGAGGTTGGGATTGATGACCTCCGATTCAAGCCATGTGTCCTTTTAGTTATTTGGTTATGATGCTTATCTTTCATGATTCCATTTCTGGTTTACATGCTTATGCAACCTAATTGTCTATAGGGTCAAAGAGAGTCGGACACAACTGAACAGAACTGAATCCAGCCGGTGCACTTTTCTGCGCGTCGTGTTTTCGTGCAAATTGCTCTGTGTATCGTTTTTTTCTACTCTTCCAAAGACCATGCATAAATAACAATTAGGGCTTTTATCGTTTCAAAAATGATTTCTGTTCCAGAAATGCTTAAGTTTTTTTGCGTGTTCAATGGCATTGTTTATATTACCGTGATAGTCGTGCGGGAAGTTTTGTTCATACTTTGTTTGTACATACCTAATATTCATTCTTCCTTGTGTTATTTAGGTGCAGGATAGAGTAAGTACGGGCTACTGAAACTGTAGAAGAGTGGAGAAAATCTACAAAAAGCAAACAATATCACATTGAGGGAATATTATCAAGCGCTATACTACGGGGAAAGTTGAGCCGTAAAAACAGCACAGAAAACCAAACTATAAATGAATTCTCTAGAAATAATGAGGTAACAACGTGAAATAGGTTCATGGTGTGGGGAACGAACATGGACTAAGGAAAGCTGATTTCACTACGTGGGGAATTCATTTTTCGTCATCTCTGAATATAATAGCTCAGGTTAGGATGACGACCCGTATATGACAAGGGTGCCAATTTCTTCAACCGACGAATAATTATCTAGAATCAGGCAAGAGATGTTTGAGTTCGTGGGAGACTCGCACAAGGAGGAAGCCAGTGGTATTAAAAATGCAACACTGCTGACAACTTTTTCTGACAAGATTATTTTAGTGCTTGCCGTAATCGTAGATTGCTATAGTGGCAGTCCAAAGCCTTTTCTCTCCCTCTCTGTCTGTCTCCGTCACCTCGGAGCGCGAAGGAGACGGTGGCCAGCACGCGTAGCTAGGTTATGTTGCGCCGCGTTCGCGTCTAGGCCAATCATACTGCGGAGCAGCCTCAGAGCTGCAGCCAATTAAATATTGGCGCGTATGAATTTATGAATGTTGCGGCCATCACCGAGCAATGCTGTGCAAGCCCGTGTTACTTTTTGTAGGGTTGATAACTCACATGTAGCCAAATGTAAATATTTGGTTGGCAACTGTGAACAGCAATAAAACATGGTAGCCTAATCGACATGCCCATATAATTGGAGTCTGGCCGAATCAATCGATCCAACGTTATCCAAACCCACAGCAACACCACGTGGTATCAGCAGTGTTTTTTATTAATCTGTGAGTACCAAGCAAATAGTCAATCGGTCGTATCGCTCTTCAGCAGCAAGCGGCAACGAGAAGTTCCAAGCATGGCACATCTGCTCCCCCCATTCCCAGGTTTTGACCTTTGCGCTACTGACGACAGCAATATTGGTCACGAATGGACCAAGTGAACAGAAAGGCTCGAGAAATATCTTTTGGCTTGTGTTATTACAGCTCATGCACCAAAGAAAGCTCTTCTGCACGATGTGGGTGAAGACGTCTACGACGTCTTTTGTTCATTTCCTCGAAGCTACACGCAAGCTGCTGCTGCAACTGTCACAAGCCCAATCAAGACCGCGCACAGTGCATCGATGCCACCATACGATGCCGCACGAGTGAAACTAGGTGCTTATTGTGCCTGGCGAGTGAAGTGAACATTTGCAATTTACATATTTGGTCTAGCTCAGCAAAATGTTTGATTCACTGGGCGCCCTTTACGCGCGCCTCCGACAGCTATCTCGTCATTGCAACTTTGAAAATACCGTCCTTGAAAATCACCAAACCGAATAAAAAGCCAAATCATCCTGGCCAAAACATCATCTTATTTCCGAAAATGTGCCATTATGCATTCCCTTTGCCAGACTTATTCAAGCAAAGAAGAATTCTCGAGGACGTGAAATGTGATGCGTCGGGAATCTAAAAGGACGTCGACAGTTACACTACAGTGCTCGCAGTCAGTGCACTATGAAGGACAGCACCATGGCCACTGCCAAAAAAATGAACGGCCGATCCCACGACAAATCTACTAACCGGAACGACTTCGGGTCTCATCAACAGACTATCGTATCTGCGGCGGCATGTGGCCTTACCAAGGCGGACTATCAAGTTGGGCGGCATGGGGCAAGACATGCCTTCCATGTAACAATGTTGGTCACTTTTAATTATTCTACCGTTGAACAAATAAAAGTGTACAATCATTGAATTACAGCTGTGATCCCAGTGGGAACTCAGGCAGCGAACAGTAAAAAAGCTAAAGTACTGGACAGCGTGCAGAAACCTGTGACTCTAGTTAAAGAAGCGAAAAGCACTTTTTTTTAAAGTTGACTTCCCCTAAAGCTAGCTCATGTCCAAAAGTTGCTGTCACTCTCAAGAATGTGCGTGTCAATTTGTAATCAACACAAGTGCAACCATGCTCATTGTTAGCGAGCATGACTTCAAGAGCTTTTCCCTAAATGTGAGTTTCCAAAAAACATCGATCAGAATTTTTCTATACAGAGCAACGTGCCCACTTGAACTCCTAGGCGAAATCTCTGTCACAATGAAGTACCAAAAAGAAGTGACTCAAATAAGACATCTTTGTCATTACAGGCAACCGAGCAGCACTCTTAGGCTTCACAGCCGCATTCAACCTGGTGATCGTCCACATCACATACTAAGTTGATAAGCATCCAGCTCACACGTCAAAAGTGGAAATATTCCTCTAGTTGTTCACTGATGTTTGTAAACTCAGACAAGCATATTCACCTCTTTGTGGAAAACATTGCTCCACCTGTTGCGCAACCACGCAGGCCAATCTTATTTGCCTGACATGGTGCCACAGTAAAGAACATAAACACACACAGGTCGGAAGACATCTTTGGGCCAGCCAAAGGACCTACACTCGGGGTGCCCCCTGTGGTTATTTTGCCTGAACTACATCAGCCTGATAATTCGATTGTGCATTGATATTCGTGTTCTGAATACTGCTTTTCAACAAGAACACATTTGTTTCGAACAGCATATGACATCATTGTCCCCTAAATGGAGCAACAGTATTCTCCAACCTTAAAGAATGGATGTCATCAATTGGAACTTAACACTGCTTCGAGACAATGCACAATGTTCTCGACACATGTCTTCTTTCGCTACAAACGCCTAAACTTTGGCATCAGCAGTGCAGCCGAAATCTTTCAGAACACGATCCGCCAAATGCTTAATGCATTCCGAATGTCCTGAATGTTAGCGACGACATTCTTGTATTAAGGAAACTAGAGCATGACTCATCCTTAGAAGCAGTTCTGCAGCAACTCCAAGACGCTGGATGTACACTCAATACAGACAAGCGTCACCTTCAACGACAACTGAATTTATTTGCACTCCTTTTAAGCTGATGCCCTTCATCCCGATCCTGAAAAATTTGCAGCCTTCCTACAAATCAAAGCACCGGAGTCCCCACAGGAAGTGATGAGATTGCTAAGAATGATACTGCTTGGGTAGATTTCTAAAACATCTTGCTGACCTCGCGTAACTTTTAAGTGAAGTTACAGTGAACAATGCTGCATGAGAAGGGACAGAACGACAGCACAATGGTTTTGAGAGCTTCAAGCACGCCCTTTCCGACACTTCCACCCTTTCTTACTTTCGCCCATCCAAACCGACAAAACTGGTGGTAGATGCAACTCCACATGGACTAGGTGCTATTCTCACACAGCTTGTCAGTCAACCCATTGTATTGATATCTGATGCAAGTAGAGCGCTTACATCGGTTGAAAGCCGCTACTCCCACATAGAAGGAGAGATGCTTGCAGCTATGTGGGCTATAACACTTTCATTTTTATCTTTGTGGAGCTCAATTCCTTTTGCTGAACGATCACAAGCTATACTGATACTGAGCATACTGAGAAACCCGAGATCTTCGCCATCCACCTGCATCGAGCGGCTAGTTCTACGACGTACGGCACACCACTGGAAGCACCAATCCTTTTGATTACCTTTACTGACATCTAGTCCCCAAGATGTAAATACATGCCCGTACCGACACAGTGCCCAATGAGTATGCTAGCTTTCTTCAGCGCCACAGCATTCCGAAGGCCTTCACGATAGAAGTCGCTGATGAAGCTAACGATGACCAGCAGCTACAGCTGTTTATGAGAGCTATTCAGTACCCCACACTCAATAGCTGGACGTCAGCTGGACCGAAGAAACTTGCATTGATAAAGACGGAGCTGACAATGACACCTGAGGGCATCATCTTTCGAGGAACCCTAATAGTTCTTACAATGAGCCTGCAAAAAAAAGTCGTGTTGCTCCCCCACAAAATGCATCACAGAATAGTTAAAACAAAACGAATATTGAGAGAAAAGGTATGGTATTCAGGCATTATTAACCTTGTAAACATTGATCAAAAACTGCCTACCTTGCCAAGAAGCTGTTCCCCGAGCTAGCCGAGAACCACTTGCCATTACTGCACCCCCAAGTGGTCCCTGGGAAGAAGTTTCAGTAGACTTTTGTGGCCCTTTTTCAGAAGGGAAATACGTTATGGCGGTAACAGATGATTTCTTACTATGCCCAGTAGTACACGTCATATACTCCACAAGTGCGATTACTGTTCTCCCGTCCCTGCGACAACTGTTTGGCCAGCCCGGATTCCGGAAAGAGTGACAACTGGCCACCATTACAAGCCAAAGAATTCGCTTCATTCTCAAAAGAGTTGGGATTTCGGCACCAGTGAATTACCGTTTATGGCATCAAGCTAATGGTGAAGCCGAACGATTCACTAGAACATTGAAAAAGCATGTCCACACAAGTCAGCTTGAGAACGCTGATTGCATATCAGAACCGAGATTTTTCTGATGCCCTAGAGCCATACAAAACCCTTGACAGCAGGAAGGTCACCATATGAACTACTGTTCCGTAGCCCAATGAGAAATCTGTCCCGCTATACTGCAGCTCCTTCATAAACAAGACTTAACAGGGTATAAAGCAACCATGTTCAAGAAAAGGGCGTACAACAAATGTCACACAGATGTACACAGGCATACTTCATCGTTTTTTGATCGATCAAAGAGTATTGTGCAAGCAAGACAAGCATGACAAGTTCATACATATTATGATCCAAACAATTACACTATTGTCATCGTTCATGGATAACAAATCAAGGCGTCGAAAGGAAATAAAGTAATAACGCGGAACTCGAGTTTTTTAAAGACACCTCCAACTTTATGCAAGAAGCAGACAGAGCACCGCAACTATTACATCGTGATAGCGTACATCCATCATCTAACCTGGACATCCGTACCTCACTGCCAGATCCTGCATCACCTGCTCTGCACCAGAGTTTCCCAGTGAATCGACACTACCCAAAGAGAAATAGAAAGCCACCGATTCACCTTTCTGGCTTCATGACTGGCTTTGTGACTGTTGAGTCATTCAACTGCAAGCTAGTTTTTTTTTTTTTTCCTCTAACCATTGTGTGCTCATACATTCACCTTTTCCAACCAATATGTACCCAAATGTAAGTAGTCGGTTGACAACTGTAAAAAGCAATGAAACATAGATGCCTAACCGGCAAGGCTACATGGTTGGAGTCTCGCTCAATCAATCAATCCAACCCCATCCGATCCCACAGCAGCACCACAGCACCAATTCGGACTCTCTACCGTAACGTTACTCGCTCCTCGGCATTCATGGACAGGAGATCTGTATACTTGCGGTGCTCCCTAGACCTCGTCTCCCAGACGTTCACCAGGCCGCTCGATAATTAACACTGTAGGTGGTGTGGCGAGAGCTAAGGAGGCGGCTGAGCCTCGCTTTTGATTGGCAACGCTGTGAATGAAGTCAGGCCGTCTGGTACGGTGGCGTGAATACTACACACCTTTAGCTTTACTTTAACTTTGTCAAAGCGTATAAAATTTTTTGTCTTTTCGATCTTTAGAAGAAGGCAGTTTTATGTAAAAAGACATTTCTGTAGGTGATATGAAACACTCATAAAACAACTTTTTGTATTCCCAGATTGAAATATAGCGTTTAGGAACAAACCGAGGCTTGTGAAAAATTAAATCTTTTTTGGTGTCGATGCTGTTGTCTCCGAAAAGACAGCAAGAAGTCGGACAAATACTATTGTAAATCTGTGCGTATTCAAAGTTGCCATCTAATATAAGTAACCTGACAGAGCTGCTAATTATATGTTCGCGTACGTAGATATGTACGCATTACACCGACTTTCACATTAGACAATACTCAACGCGCCATCACAGTGCTACTTATTTATAAACACACGAATAGCGTTCTTGAAGCTATTGTGTGCAATGCTATTTTCTGTGTAATTGCGACTACAAGAGAAACTTATGCCGCTTTCTATCTATTTGCTTTGTCTGCGTAGATGGGATCTGCGAAATTTAAAAAAAAAAGATGCTTTTTTTATTTTGTCGATAAAGACGAATATAGCGACAAGCCAGAAAGTTCAGGGGCTAACTTAGCGCAAGTAAGATTAACCACACTCGTAGAATTCAGTTCTGTATTTTACCTGTTTTCAATTATTTATGTTAACGTAATACACAAGTTGGTTCAGGTACATTAGAAGAGCAGCAAAATATTTGCTTCCTATGTTCGCTTGTCTCTGTTTGCTTGCCTTTTATAGAACGAAATCTAAGCCTGTCAGCAGTGACTGTAATTCTTTGTTGTTTTTTTCTGCCCATATATTTTGGACTGCTTTCTCTTACAAGCAGCAAAAATGTTGCTTTTTTTCTACGTGGAAACAAACGGTTTTCAGCAAGATCATTTGAACTTTACAAACTTCATCTGAAGAGAGAACAAATACAAGCAAAGATTGAACACCAGCTCTGAGTGAAAAATAGGTGAAATGCTTTAGCTGTATACAAGGTTGACAGCTTTGAGCAAGAACACTTTTATCAAATCTAGAACCGTACCACTATTTTAGTGATGGTAAACAATTTTATTTCACAATCTTTGCGATGTTCAAGGCAATAATTTTATATATAATGGAAATATTCTTGCGGAAAACTGGTTCACATGTGATTTCTTGAAAAACAAAGCCAGCGTGAACGCTAGCGCTCGCTGAACATGAAGCTGCTGTATAGGTTCACAGTGAATAAAGTGCTGTAGAGGTGAACTAATTGGACATTCGTTCTCAAAGATGCGCTAAGAAAACAGAACCTTTTTTTTTTTTCAAAATTTGATTATTCACGCCTGGTAACACAATTAGAAAGCCTGTTGGCGTTCTGAACACGGCAAACAAATCTCGAAGCTCCGATTGTTCAGCTGCACTACTCTAGAAAGTAAACAAATGTGCTTTTCTATTTGTAGGCAAAATAACGTTAGCTGTGAAGCACGGCTCTAATTATACAAAACAAGCACAGCGGAGGGAAAAAAACATTAAGATCCCAAGAATGCATGTTTCTTTACCAGAAACCGGAGAAAAAGATTGTGAGCAAGGTGCACTTTTTTATTTCAAGCCTTGCCGGGCTGCCTGAATCCATAGTCTATTGTCTTCACAAAATCGCAGCAAGCTCTGTGTCATAAGTTGGTCCATTACCGTTATGGAGGTTTTCCTCCTTAGTAGCAAACAGTCCAAACCGCGTGTAGTCGTCTTGTTCTTGACACCTGCATACCTATGCACGTCCATGAAACTATGCCCTTGCTTATGGATTCCCCAGCTTACATGGCTTACGCAGAGCGGCTTTGTCTTCCCGTGCAAAATGCACCGTCGTGCTGCCAAGAATGTTTCGAAAGTCCTTGTGTTTTCAAGCTGACATAGCGGTCGGTGTATGCACAAGTTTCCCAAATCCTGGTGGCTTGCGGAGGCATTATCTAATGTCATCGCTTCTATACATTTTCCCTGAATCATAAGTTCCTTCGGACTTTACAGTGCACGCTGCAGTGTGCATACGCGTGTCTAAATATTCGTGGTAACAACCTCTTCAGCCGTCTCAAGCTAATGTGGACAAAAGTGACGCAAAAATGAATAGACAATGATCGTTTTCGTTTCAACATAGAATTTTGATTAGGTTTAGCCGGCTGAATGAAACAACGCAAAATCTTCAGCTCAGGCCAAGGCAGGAAACGGCGGAAAGGCGTGTGCGGCTCCCGTCGCCATTGGCAACGACGCATTGCTGGGCGAACGGCTGTCCTTAGTCCTTGAATGGGAATGGGGTGCACAGAACAAATTTGCTGACGTTTCTAAGTCACGTTCGAAGAAAGCCGCGAGCTGTGTAGCACTCGAGAAGCCACCGAGGAGCTCCAGTAGGAACTCCTTTTTTTTAGGAGTTCCTACTGGATCGATGACCATGAACTACGGAAGGGAAGCCAACATCCCTGGAGAGAAAGTACGGCCATTGTACAGCGACGATGAGTGAATTTTTTGGTGCGGTAAATGCCTAAATCCCGGCATAGACCCAGGTTAAAGAATCTTCGGAAACCTTGGGAACGGGTCGAACTTTCCGTAGGGTTTTCTCCTGTGTCTGGTAGCAAAGCGTGTTCTTCGGGTTGGATGGCGATTAGAAGGGGCGATATAGCACGTCCCAGTTATCCCCATTATTTAGAGGCGCCTGGGCATAGTCAAGCTGTTTTAATCAGCTTTTAGCCTTTTCATCTCTCTAGGATGTACTTTCTTTCCGGAAAAAGAAAGTAAATTCAATCCAATTGAATCAATGTCGTTAGAAGTAAGCGCAATAATTTGTTCGCATCCAGGGGTCCAAATTTATTCAGTAGGGGCAAGCAGGCGTAGTCGCGGTTCAGGCTGATCAGAACATGGACCGCTCTCGTTTATGTGATGACCCTGAAACTACACAAAATGCGGGCTGATGCGGCAGAGCGAGAATTGCAGCCAAAAGTATTAGGTTTAGCGCAAGGAGACAGCACGGCAAACTGTACATGGTGGCGGACACCGCCAACAAACACTCGCACCGTATGTTTAGCAAAAGGCCGAATGATTGCACAACTGGCTCCACTGAGGTCAAGTCAATCATATGGCGTTTTCACTTTGCGCAAGCGGGAACACAAGATAGCGTGTATTACAAAAACAGCCGCGCCCGTTTCGATCAAAGCCTCAACAAGCAAACATTCAAACCAAACTAAAATTACTAGGGACGTTCTGGAGGACTTTTTTGTTGGCGCAAGAATGCAGTTCTCCCTCCTAAAACTGCAGTGGTAAGTTTTTCGGTATGAGGGGGAGGAGGGGGGGGGGCATCAGAGAAGCATGGCAAAGCGGCGAGGTTGATTGCCGAGAGGCGAAGGGGAACGGCGTCTAGAAGGCCGGTAACCATGAGGCGCTGCGGAGCTTTCTGAAGGGGGTGATGAATATCGAGGATAATCAAGAAATGAACAGTGGTTATAGCTGACTCAGCGCGTAGAATAGCCAGTTTCAAGTGAGGCATAGCCGCGACGTTCATTTTGGAGTCAGCGACGGCAGAAAAGGGAATTATAGTCGCGTTAGCCGCAGTAATAACAAACAGGGTGGGCTGGACGCCAGGGGTAGTAGTATGACAGTGCCGCAGCAAGTGGGGCCAATACGGCGACATGAGTACTGGGAGGCACCGCTGGTGTAGGTATTCCAAATTCGGGTAGCAGTAATGCGATCTGGGCTTACATTGGCGCAAGGCAGGTGGTAGGGGCGGCCTACTGCGGAGGGGATAAAATTATGGAAGCTAACTCTTTGATAATGCTACGCTGGCCAGCATTTGGAAGGTGTAGCTCTGGTGCTGCGTGGCACGCGTCACCTTGAGCTAGAAGCGCTTTACGAATTAGTTCACGAGTAAGCACACGGAGGTCGAAATCTGCAGTATAACTGAAGGAAGTCGGGTCAGGCAGAAGCGGATAGACTTAATTTCATCCAGTCGTTGTCAGGTGGAGAATATGGCATCTATAGTGGTAGGGTTCTGCACGGCCAGGTCGTTGAGGGGAATGATCCAATGCTTTTAAGGACGTACCGAACCCGCTGGGCATCTCGCATGGTGTCTTTTACAATTGACAAAGTGCAGAAGATGTGTAAGTCTCACTAAACGGCAGAACTAGGGCATCCAGCTTCTTGGCGGATTCCGTTCAAACAGCAGGAGCGTAGAATATCTGGCGTAACTTTTGTTGAGTGTGGCCTCATCCATGATTTTTAGTTCGTGGCACAAAAACCACGTTTTGGCCATATCACTCAAGTAAATCGGCACGTTTATAAGTTTAAGGGAGTTGTCCAACCGGTTAAAGGCACTGACGCAGTCGTAGTTGTCAAGCCAGTAATCAGCGTCATCACCGCAGAGACCGCAAGCATCTAGGGGTCGCGCTGACGGCTGCTCACAGTCCAAGTGGCAAGGTAGCTGGCAAGGAGAGCTGTTCATGTCTTTGTTTGGCCGCCTCTGCTGCGTCGGCAGTGGAGTGGGCACGCGGCCGCGGCGGCCGCGAACTGTGAGGTCATGCTCCGCGCACCTGTTGCTCCTCTCCGGTTTCCGCGCATGCGCACTAGTGGCCTGTCTTAAACACGGCAAAATTCGTTGCTGACTAGCTTATAGTGTAATTCTCGCGACAAAAATCGTTAATATTCGTTTCTAACGTTCTAGTTAGCAACTACATCCCGGTGCAAAAAAGGAGAGACCGTGCTAACCGCTGCAATCCTTATTTTTCTGCATTAAAATGTCCACTGCAGTAATTTGCTTGGGCATGGTGCCAAGCAGATTAGTGAGGCTATATTATGGAATAACCTAAAAATATCCACTTCACCGTCACAAAAAGCTGGCGTGCAGTTTTGTTATACCTCGTGGCCTCACCACTTTTGAGCAAGGGTGTACATCGCATGGCGCGGGTTAGTCGGCTGGGTGTGGTACTCCTCAAAAGTGCATTACATGGCTAAATTGGGGAAAGATGTCATAAGGCAAGCCGTCGTAAGATCAAATAGGGAGATGGGAATCAAAAGTAGTAAGGCACTCCTAGTATACTAAGACATGCCCGTAAAGCTTTCTAGAGAGGAGCTTTATACATACGACACGTGGTTATGGGTATATTTTTGTGCCTCAAATTGTAGCCAGTAGAAGGGAGCAATTCAAGTTCTAACGTTCCAACCGAAAGGGTGGAGAGTACCTGTACGCTTAATTTTTTATATTGCGCTAGAAAATAGTTGAGTGACTAACCGTAATTTGTCGGGATGTCCTTGTGCAGTATTCGTGTCTGTGTTCAAGACAAAATATATGCTATCGTAATAATGTCTTGTAAAGTTTTGCAGTAATTGCTAACGCCCCTTTCTGCCACCTTTAATAAAATGAAATGAAATGAACAGAAGTTCCACTTCGGACACTTGTCGGTGCTATTCGCGGGATAGGCAAACTAGAGTAGTCACCTTTATACCTTAAGGAAAGATGGTACTGGAACACGTAACCCTTGGATGTCCAACCAGATACAATTGCCCGTGTGCAGGCCATTAGGGAATGGTTATTTAACGCGCGCGCGACTCCTCGATGCTGTCGGTGGGAGCTTCAGAGTCGGTTACCTACTTCTGTATGAGAGTGTATGATAGGAATCAAGCGAAACACCCTTGAAACACAAGACACTGCCTTCAGGCCACGAAGTCAACTTCGGAGGGCTTGTTGATATCGTGGATTCAAGGTGCATTTCGAAGCAGCTGCACACTCAGGTACTTCCTTGGATGTGCAAGAGTGACGTGGGAATAAAAGTCGGGATCACTGAGTAGTTGAGAGAGGCAACCCGTCATGCGTGGCTGTGCTTAAGTACCGCTAAAATAAAGGAAAACATTTTGGATTCTAGTGGCAGCAGACGACATTTATGGTATTTTCTTTTGATATGGTTGGGTGAAACTAGAGTGCACCCTGGGCGGGTGGCAGTTCCTGGCCCCACGGGGCTGGGTCGGTAGGTCAACGCCGCTTGCGGCGGGGGCTAGCAGCCACCGAATTTTATCTCTTGTAGGCCGTCATTGCACCTGCCACTGCTTCGGTGGTGGACGACGGCTGTTGGTGCGGCGCGCGTATTTCTCTCCCTCTACTTTTTCCTTTCTTATCTATTTTCTCTTCTGTCCGCGCGAGGCAGCGGAGGTGGCTCAGCTACAAAGCCAGTAGCAGGCCCGTGCATTTTCGTTTCCTTCTTCCTACAGCGAAAACAACAACAGTCCAGCCTGGGCCACTTGACCTCGACTCTGACACTCTACTCGTATGTCACAAAAACAAGATCGTACAGCGTCAATAAAGAGGAGTTTCATGTCGGAATCGGATGCCTCCAGCAGGCATGTATCGAGACGCGCTTGGACTAACTTTAGAGATTGCAACAACATACGCTGAAGTGCTGCGTTGCAAAGATTACCTAAGCCAAGATGAACAAAGCTAAAGCAAAAATGATCCTGGACAAGAGAAAAACCTGCTAGTACAACTAGGTCTCATTTGTCTCAGCCATGTAAATTGTGCATCATTCACTTGCCACATAGCGCTAAACAGACAAGGACACAGCGAGACATACAGGACTAGCGCTCGTCCTGTATGTCTCGCTGTGTCCTTGTCTGTTTAGTACTGCGTGGCAAATTAACCGTTACAAACTCACCCAAGCTTCCATTCTGGTGTGCATCATTAGTTGGTTGGAAGGAGGGGGGAGGGGGGCGAGTGAAGCAGTTGTGCGGTTTGGACAGATACCAGAGCTTCATTAACACAAAGTAAAAGCACTTTGGGTATATACATTTCTTTTATCTCAAAACCGCAGCACATTCTCTTCTCCAAGTGCTTGCCAGAAATATGTCTCGAAGGCTGACCATAAAGGAGTTTAAAAGAAATTTATTTTAACGCGGGTGAGCTGTTCAGCCGGCTGGTTGGATGCAGGCTCTATTCTCAAGAAAGCTGAGAAATAGAAAGCTTCTCGTTTTATAGCATAAGTTGTTGCTACGTAATGCGAGAGAAATTCCTTCAGAGATTAGTATAATGGCGAATAGAAGTATCAGAAGTGTAGACACGTGCTACCTCGGAGCATGACAATTTTCTACAAAAACCCCATATGCTTGGCCGCTTGAGATCAAAGCTGTCTGATAATCAGACGGCTAAAGAAGGAAACAAAGCCTCAATCCAGTTTTTTTTATTATTATCAATAAATAAAGATTGCCCAGCAATACACGGTGCACTATGATAAAGCTACGAAGATAACGCGAAGCACAACGGCAACATTCAGGCATAGAGTAAGAACACCTTCAGCCAAATAAGCAGAGATGAGCAGTGGCAGCATGCGAAGCAGTGCCTGCAGCGGTGATATCGAAAGTTGGTCACAAACATATCTGATCCGGTTACTGAGATTCGAGAGATTAAGCGAAAAAAGCGGACCTGTGCCAGAAGTCCGCTTCAAATATATATAAAAAAAAGAATTACTCCTTTTCTTCAAATCTTTCCAAGGTTCAGAAAAGCAAGTAATTCCCTTGGGGTCTATGCGTATAGTAATGACTGAAATTAAATTAAAGCATCTTCGCAGAAATATTTCTTTTCAGACCTGTTCTATTACCTCCGAGCGAGCAATTCTATACGAGCAAGAAAACATCAAGCGGATTCTAGACTAATGCCTGAGGATAACAAAATATAGGCATGAATAAACTGAAGTTCGAGGAGCACGAATCGTCAAGTATAAAAAGTGGGAGAAAGCTTGAGATCCTTTTTTAATGGTGTGCCACGACATCGTTAATATTCCTGTCTCCCCTAGCGGATTCGCGTTTCTGTACGAGAACTCGTGTAAAGCGGTAGCCTGAAACGGATGAAAAATTCGTTAATTTGCTTCTAGTTTGTCGCGCACGTACTCATAAGCTACCAAAATATGTGAGACCCTATGACGTAGATGTGAATCTCGCTTTACCACTCCCTGAAAAAAAGCCGGCACGTCCTAGTAAAAGCCTGTCTTCATCGAGGTTTAAGGACTTCCCGTTTTGAAGCACAGCACAGAAGGAGCTTCGACTTCCCCTAGATACTCTGAGGTGACCTCTTTTGAGTATAATAGTAGTTTCGACAACACAGCAGAATGGATTACTGGGATGCAAAAATTTTAAGGGACGTACATGTCTCCTCACAAGGGGAAATGCGAACACTTTGCGAGTTCTGTTCCCAGTTCTGTTATGAGCTCGTTCTTCGTTTCTGCGCGCCTTTCCGATATCTACAAATGGAATTTCACTTTAGTAATTTATTTGTTTTTCGTTGATTTTTTTGTTTACTTGGAATTGTTCCTTTCATCATTCTTTTGTTTTGTATTCTGCGTTTTTAAATATATCTTTTCTTTTTTAATATATAGTTCTATTTATCATTTTTTACTGTATGGATCTGTTTTCCTTTCTCGGTCCGACCTCCGGCGTTCTTGCGCTAGACAAGGAGAGTTAGGGACTGGTTCTAGTAGTAGTTTGCATGCTCGGCTGGGGAGCGAAAAGATGTTGGAATCAGTGCTGGCATGGACAAAATTCTCTTATTGGTCTTATTTTATTCTTAATAATGAATTACAGCTCGTGAGTGCACGCCATGGGGATAACTCGTGTGTACGTCACTCATGAGGTCCGAAATGCTTTCAGATTAAAACTTCGCGCACGTTGTGAACAAGTCAAGAACATTTCCTTTTCATCTATCCTCAGAGGGGCATGCGCAGCAGTGAAAAAAGAATGGCTACTGTAGAGGTCAATAGACCCTATTCACTGTATCGCGGAGCCGTCATAACGTTGGGTGGCTAGAAACTAAAAACATACACAAAGAAATGTTTCCGACGCGTCGACGCCGGTCTGCCGGCCTCCTCCCTACTGCGCGTCGCTAATTTGTCTGGAACTTGAGGCGTTTTGCAACGTCGTCCAGCCAGAGCTCGGATTTAACCGACGCCGTGCCATGACTCCCCGTACGCCATCTCTTTCTTTCTCCCTCTCTGATGTTGCATTGTGCGTGCCAGGGTTGCCAGTAAAGTTGCAATGACGTCACGTGAATACGCTCTACAGCATTCCAAAATATGGGACTAAAAAGAAATGCGCAGAAATTTGCATATTAGCAACATTGTGAGAAGCCCGTCGGAAGATGAGTAACAATGAAAAATTACCATAAAAACATGGGAGAGCGACAAATATTGTGATGGTTAGGCTCCACTGGTACTGCCAAGATGTGAGGAACTGGCCCCGTCTCATCCATGATCCGCGATTCACCGATGACTATAGCAGCACAACGCTTGTCCTGTTTGACAAGGAATGACGCGAATTTGAAGTTATCAGTTTAGCACAACAATGGGCAGTACAAAGGACAGTGCACCAAACTTGCATTAACAGCCTTGGGCCCCCAACCAATCTGGAAACAGAGAAGAGTAAGTGTCGTATCCGTTGCACTCCACTACTGCCAACGTGATTAAGTTGATATGGTCAACATAAAAATCACCACCCGCTTATTCATTGAACAGCTGATTGGTTCCTTGTCATCTAACAAATACTTAATATCATAAAGTCAGAAACTATCTATTACTTGAACGACCCCCTGACGCAGATATAAAATGCCCCTTTAACGAAGGCCTATGAACGTGCCTACGTGGACTGAGTCATGCGTCTTACTTGAGGCTCCCAATGGATTTGCCTCCCATCTCAACTACGCATTTCACAGGAGTAGCCCGACTTTGCAGCTCCTGCCGTCTCGTTCGTGTCTATGCGTAAAACAATTCGTAAACCAATCATGCCTTACCCCAGTATCTGCTAACCACCATCTCCACAACGTTGACTAGGTTTTTACCAAAGAGCATGCAACAATGTTAATTCCATATTATCGGCAGGTCGCGGGCTCAAAACGCCATCGTATGGGAAATTGACAGGAGGCCTAGCCTACGTAAGCGCAGAACATGGTGCAGTATAGTAACTTAGCATGGTTTGGCATCGCTGTGGTCGGCTAAGTCATGAACTCACGATATGTTGATGCCCACTGTCACCGACTTGAACACGGTTATGCTATGGGTCAGATAACCCGAACGAGCTCTAATTTGACTTTACGCTATTCTAAAAAAGAAGGCCCAACCGGTTCAGACAACAGCCTATATATAGGGCGCTTCATGCTCCAGCAACAGAAGAGGACTGCCGAGGATGATACGATTAGGAACTTTGCACGAATTCTTTCCGCCACTGCTGACATAGACCCAGGTTAAAAGGTGGATACGGGTGAGGCGTTCGCCCTGCGGTGGGTTTTTCTGGCGTTTGATGGAAAAGGGACGACCACCCTAAAAGGGATGCAAGTAAAATTTCTCAGAAGACGTGCAAATGGTAAAGATGACGGCGACCGAAGCATAGCGAGAAAGGCTGGCAGTTTGAACATGTGGTGACCGACTGCCCGGATAGCGCAGTTGTCTGAAGTAGTGACCGGCGACGTCGACGTGTTTTCTCTGACGTTGTTTCGGTAGCAACTGGTGTGGAAAACTTTTAACGCTTTCGGCTGATGTCACAACCAAGTAGTCTGCCTGTGTTGGCATCCACGTCATCGTTGACTCTTCAAAGCCTTTTCAACGCCGAAAAAGGCCTTACCGTGTCTGTGACAGGTGGTAGTTTGTCCGGTGAGGAACATTTGGACCCTGGCATCGCCGTTTTATGACTTATAACAGCTCCAAAAAGCTCTTGAACAAAGTTTTCGCAGGTGACGTCCAGAAACCGATTGTGCGGAAGTGCACTATTGTGTCGGCGCTCATTTCAGTTTCGCTCATGAAGTCTCCAGGAATGTCACTCATGGGGGGTGCGGGATATCACGAGACCAGATGGCACAGTCGAATAGGAAGCAAATGTACCGTGGGTCAGCGCCTTTGGCATGGAAGAGTGGGTTGGGAACGGAACACACCGGGAACCTTGCATTCCCGTTTGTAACCAAGGAACGTCGAAAAATTTGGAGTATGCTTCTGGTAGTTGCCAGATAAGTTTCTACTTCGCTTACCACAATTTTATAGCGATCCAATTAACTCAAATCTTCCATTAAAATAAATATCGCTACTGAACGTACTATAATGTTTAAGTTAAATAAAATGAAACTGTCACGGCAAAATACAAATATCGAAGCAAGCAATAATGTATTTTTCGTTTCTATACATAAGAATTAGTATACATTCCTGGCTTGCTGTGATAGGTAACAAATATGCGCATTTTTCGAGGGAGTCGCTTTGAACATTCGACAAAATTTGGGTTCGGATTGATTGGTTCGATTTACAACTGACTAGTACTGGTCAAGTTTCAGCGGCTGCCGATTAAATCATAGCATGGGGTCTATGATTTACCGCGAACGTCAGGCAACTCATAGACCAATCACTGCTCGGCGATGTCCCTGCAACTACCACCTCCGCAATCATGGCCTTGATACGTCGCTCGCAACGCTGTTAACGGCGTTAAAATACAGCCAAGGTGGCTTAAACCATCGGTCCACTATTAGCATTTTGTTGGTTGTGCACTGGTTCTATGTTGGACCGGTCATTGCCCACGTAGTAGAAATATTGGGACAATAGTGCGCTACTCGAGAGATTTCCTCCGGAAAGGGTGTTTAACACTTTGGGGTAAAATGCCGCGTTGCCAGACTACAAGGGAAATCCTCAGGTATATGTTTTTAATACATGATGATGAATCTGGAGTGCGCCATATTGGTTCAAGACACAGTCTAGCTCCTTCTGGTCAATGGAGTAACAAAGACTGTCAACACGTACATCAAGCTCACTTCGGGAGTGTCCAATTTGAGTTCGCCAAATATATAGTTTAAACTGCACCCCGAACAGCATATCACCCTCTTGGGTGAGTCGAATGTCATATTTTTGAAATTTCATATGTAATGAGTGATACTTCGCTCTTCTTCAGCTGCCCTCTTGATATTCAACAAGCATGATGATTGGAAGACCACGGAAAAATTAGCAAAATTTGCTCCTTCTTCACACTTGAAAGTGTAAAATTAGAAGATGGAAGCTCCGCCTTAAGGCTATAGTGCGAAAGCGGCTTGAGGCCTTCTGGGGTGATCACGCATTGAAAAATCGACGTAGGCGAGCAATTTGCACTACGAAAGCCCTTTCGAACTTAGAACGCTGAAGAGTCATTTGTCTTGGCAATGTCAATCTGTTGTCGATAAGGTTCCTGTTCCCTCCGCAACCAGGCGCCACAGGACGCATTCTGTCATGGATTTTTAAACTATACATCAATTCTGGTGTACATCAATGGTGACGGCTTTTCAGTACAACGAGGCATATATAATATGGCCTAAAGATAGAGAAAAACTATTGATTGAAAAGAAAGGTTTTTGTCTCTGTTTTGCCTCATGCGTCCTGCTCATGACTTACTGATGAGAATATCTGCTGCGCATAAATTGAAAATCAAAACAGTATAGGCATTTTTTTTCCTTTCATTTCTCAGGGCGGTGAAGCACGGCAAAATTTGAAGAAATGTGAACTCAACTTCAGCATTTGGTGGTACCTCGTCGCGAAAGTGGTCAAGCAAGGAATTTTGAAGCAATGTGTTAGTCTCCGTCCGGCAATGAAAGCAACGTTGTTCATTTTTATTTCTAATATATATATGGGCACTCATCATAAAAAAGGGCTTCTAACTGCAGTTTCTACATTAGCGCTCCTCAAACCTTCCGCTGCTTGTTTTTCTCCCACGCATTTGTTACAGACTGTTCGAATACGTATGCTTACTCGTTTTTAACCAGGCAAAATTGACTCTCAAGAAAGGGGACATTGAAAAGTAACAAAACACTGCTCGTTGCTTGTTTTTTTTTTTTCATGTTCCGCAACTTTCGTAAGAGGCAGCTCGAATCCAGGTGTTTACGCTTTTGCGGCAATATTCTTTTTTCATAAAAACATTTATAGTTTTTTGGCCGCCCTCGTAGGCAAATGGGCGCAAAACGTAGATGCGTTTGGGTTGCTTTTATTGCGAAAGCAATACTACCAGAACCAAAACAAAGACATAGGGTGGCCGAAGCTACGCCGTGATGAGGCCTAGCTACGGTCCCCTCATAAAACAAATCAGCCTGCCATGACATATGAATTCACATTACCCCTATGCCACGGGCAGGAGCTGCCAACTCGGGTCGCTCCTTTCATGTGGGAGGGTGATATCAGAATCAGCCTGCCAGAGCCGTTTGCATTCTCGTTACCCCTACGATAAGCAAGCATAGAACTTGAAGCTTGACTATATGTGGTCTGGTAGCTTATGCTCTCACGTCTATTAGTGTCTCCAGTTATGCTGCACCTTACACTAATAGGGCGTGAAAGGGGAATAATGTAGCTGGCAAAACTAGTTCCCACCGTTGCTTCCGCAATTTTACGATAGGGTTAACCAGAGCTAAACTAGAACTAATTTTTTAGATCTGCCTGTTACCAGCAAGAAATTACGGTTGCATGCTCGTCCTACTTTTTCTGTCTTAGAGCTAGAGAGCTTCGCAAGACTCTAGGTACTTTATTCTTTTGTTGCGGTTTAGGAAGGAACCCAAACCATTAAAGGGCGTTAAGGGAATCATTTGAGGCTGGTTATTGTTTATCGCACAAACGTGATTCCAGTGCTCCTAGACCTTTGACGCTTTTCATCTCGGTACCACTCGCGGGTCGTCGAGAGTGGTTGATGTCAAAGCTTGCAATAAGCATTTGATGAACCACTTGATTCCACTTAGATTACCTATGTGGACGCGAATGCCCCTGGTCAACTGTGCAGCATGGTTTCTTCTTCAAAGCAAGCTCCCGCCCTCGTTCACTTCTGCCTTATCTTGTCGCCAACACCAATTTTGCGGCATTATTTTCTTAAGTTTTGCCCGATGAAAAAACCAGGGTTGCACCGATAAAGTAACGCAATTCTTGAGAGCTCCTGGTTAAGTTCAATCTGCCTTTTTTTTTTTTTTTTTTTACGTCTTTGCGAGCATCACAATACATATAGGCCATTTTATGTCTTCTACTTGTCAAGAAAGACCACTCTTCATCCGAATACGCAGAAGACCTTAAGCATAGGACGCTGAGAAAAGGATTGTGTAAGCACTATCTTCTAGCGCACTACACTAAAGTCGAAATCAGTCGGGAAGCGCTTCTTCGATCTTTATTATCTCCTCTACCGCGAAAAAGTTCAGTTGCATTTAGTCATTCAGTACTTACCTCCTTCCTTCCCGCTAATCATCTTCTTACTGCGCTCAAATGTTCTTTGGAGAACAGTTTATTTTGAAGAGAGGTTTTAGAGATTTTTAGAAAACCGCATCAAACAGAAGCTGACTGAAGTGCAATTAAAATATGTCAAAGAATCTTTAGTAGGCGGCTCTAACAACTGGAAGAACAAAAACCAAAATCAAAAATTCCCGCGATTCTGAACTCCTGTAACCCGCTCACCGAAACCTCGTGAGTGAAAAGAGGTTGTGGTGGTGCATGCTAATGGTCTTACTTGAGTGACACTATATAGCTGAAGCACAGCGGTTGAAAGCCAGGATTCTGAGACATGCGTGGGTAGAAAACCCATCACATTCATTTCCTCTTTAAAAGCTCAAAAAATAATGAGGGAGACAGGGTAAACATAACCCAAGTGTGCTACATGCAATGCGAGTACCACAGAATAGTAGTGAGAGCAAAATAACAGGAGTAAAATTGAAACTGGTTTGCAGCGGTAATGAGTGGACAGCTGGCGGCGACAGCACCTCTGCGGAAAACTTTGCTAATTGCTAATGCGAAGACTCAAGTTTCTGAACTGAGGGTTTGTGTCGTTTTCATCGTGATACTCTAAGCGGTAACTACAAGAAAAATAGCTAAGGAAGCACGAAAAAGATTGTTTTGCATCCTTACTTTCTCTGGTTCTTTAATAAAACACTGGTTATTGAAGCAACGGCCGTACTTTCGCAACATCTATGCAAATAGTTTTATGTGTCAAATCTGTCAACATGAAAATGCAAGTCTCTTTGAAGAGCACATAAAAGTCTACTCCATTATGTTGTACATCGCTTTGCTATTCAGCCTCAGAATATCGTCACAAATAAAATCGCTCATTGAAAAAGCTCGACTGCTCCAGTAACATTTGCTTAGTTTCTGAGGCGCACTCGAGGCTATCATGCGCCCGCAACGTACTTCTTGTTTACGAAGCGAGTTCAACAAAAAAAACTTTCAGCACACACGAATTGCTGAGTACCTCATTCTTATGCGCATATTATGTCGAATTTCTTTCAACCAGAATAATACTTTCATCACAATAAAAGTTCTGCAAAACACCAAGCCACGCCGCAACAGAAATGCTAAACAAGGATAACAGATGAACTATACAAAGTACTTTACTATAACACCTACTTTTTGAAAAGAGGCTTAGAAGTCCTCGGTGCGTAGCCGCCGACTTAATGTGTTTTTCTTTCTTTATTTTGCAAGTTCCATAGGAAGGAAACCATTGTAACTCTGCCTTAGCTTGTACGGACTCAAAATACGCGGGCAGATTGAGCTTCGCTTGCACAAATATTTAGGTAGCACACAAGTTAGGAAATGTTGATGAGGTCTTGTGCACTACAGCTGCTTTAATTAAAACATCCTTTTCAGCTTTTTACTCGTGCTATGGTCTTTCCAGTTGTGATGTATGGATGCAAGAATCGGACTGTGAAGAAGGCTGACCGCCGAAGAGTTGACGCGTTTGAATTCTGGTGCTGGCGAAACTCTTGAGAGTTTCTTGGACGGCCAAAAGATCAAATCAGTCGATATTGTTAACCATAAACGCTGACTGCTCATTGGGGGGGTCAAATTTTAAAATTAAAGCTCAGCTCCTTTGGTCATCTGATGAGATAAGAGGAGTCGCTTGAGAAAGATTTTATTTTGGAAAACGTTGAGGGTCACCGCAGAATGGGTAGGCATCGAACGCGATGGTTAGATGGCATCCTCGAGGCGCTGCAGAGGAAGGTATGTGATGTTAGGAAGATAGTGAGAGACCGGAAAGCGTGGCGTGACATGGTCCATAGGGTCACGAAGAGTCGGACACGACTGAACGACTGAATTGAACTTTCAGCTTTGCCGCTTAGAGGTTTGTCAATTATTGGCGCGCTCGACTATTGAACTCAAACGCGTGGTTCCGATTCTGAATATTTGTTAAGGCTGTGATTTTGGAACGACGATAGTTCATTTGCATAGTGAACAGCGAGAAATATGTCATAATACAGGGCAGAAGCGAAAAGACAAAATACAAGCCAAGCTCTTGCGTTGTGTTTTTTTCATATGTCCTATAGTATTGTGGGTATTGCGATGTTCACTGTAAAGCTGAAAATATTTCAAAATCATCATTAAACGCAAATTCCAACTCAGCGGCCATCATTTGCGTAGAACAGCCTGTTCGCTAATACACAGCAAACCTTTGAGATGACTGTACACTACTCACACTTGATGGCAGGACACCTGTATTCCTATCGCTGAAGGTTTCTCGTTCGAGTCCTGCTAATCGAAAATCCCCACTTGCCTGAGTGTGGAGTTATTGTATCTCTTCCTAATGTAGTCCTTTCAATACATTATTTGCCGTTGTGACTTTCCATTATATGCAAATTTTCGTAACTAGTATGCGCACTTCACTCGCTATAGTTGAGGAAGAAACATTCATATGAGCTCCTGAATACAAGTTCCTATCTTCTTGCGCTGGGAAACTCTAGATAGGCTACATTTGCGACATCTTCGTGATATGGCAGCATAGGTAAAAATATGCTAAACATAATTCGTGTTCCATATTAATAGTGATCACAAAGGCCTCTAAGTTACTATCACACTTCCCGACTGGAAGCCAATTTTCTCCATACCACGATGCACGTGGAAAATACAAAACTGACAAAACCTTTCCTCAGAAAACCAATAACTCTACAGCAATATCTAGGTTTCGCTAGCCATCTTCCAAGACTCTGTAAAGAAGGCATATTTGTAGGACATGTGACACGGGTGTGGTCGGTGATGATGACTACCTGAAAAACACCGTAATCGTTAAAGGAACATTAATTCCAAAACATTATTCCTGCACAATACCAAAACATAGTCGCCGAAAACTAAAACTCTTTGAAATCAATATAAGCTTAAAATCAATCACGAGCTACCTTTTATCGACAGCATTCTTTTTTAAAGAAACACTCCAATCCACTTTCCGACATAAATAAAATTCTGCCGATGTAACTTGCACCGTGTTACCATGCAATAAAACATATTTCCGGGCGCATCAATGGTAGCAAAATGTAGCACAAACCTCAGAGATATAACGCAGACTAAATTCCACAGCAAGATCGAACTCTTCCATATTTTTCTCCTTAGCCAAACGTAAGATGTGTAAATATTTCGAGCGTTACACAAGAGAAAAAAGTGGCGGAATCAATTTTGTATTTGTAACAAAAAAGGGTTTTAAGAGCACATCATGAATGGAAGTTTCCGGGTTCGATCCCGACCGCCGACGGCTGCGTTTCGATGGAGGCGAAACGAAGAGCTTTCCGTAGTGCTGTGCGATGCCAGTGCACGTTAAAGATCCCCAGGTGGTCGAAATTATTCCGTAGACCTCCACTACGGCTACTCTTTCTTTCACCTTTCACTCCCGCCTTCTTCCCTTCCTTCAAATGTCCAGGTCGCAACCGGCAAAAGGCTACGCTTATGTAGCCCATAGTTTTGATTTTCATCGCTGCTACCTGCTGCTCGTGGAAAAGCATATGTTGTTGTAGTGGTTATTTGATTATATATACAAAAGGAGGGAAAATATGTTTGCCAGCACCGGTATCTGCAATGTGATATCATAAGCCGCTGAACTGTAACGGAAATAAAGGGATACCCAGGAAGGGGTAGAGGAAATAAAAGAAGTAAGCGATAGGAAGAAAGGACAGGGTATATATATATATATATATATATATATATATATATATATATATATATATATATATATATATATATATATATATATATATATATATATATATATGCGCTCCTAGTGGCGCATATATAAATATATGGAGCGCATTTGGCAAGTACTCGCGGATTATGACTAGCAGCTTACCGGTATCGCTCAAGAGGAAAGTATACAACAGTTGCATCTTGCCTGTACTCACCTATGGGGCTGAAACGTGGAGGATAACCAAGAAAGTTCTACTTAAGTTGAGGACAACCCAGAGGGCTATGGAACGAAAAATGGTAGGGGTAACATTAAGAGATAGAAAGCGTGCAGAGTGGGTCAGAGAAATAACTCAAGTTACCGACATTCTAGTGGAAATTAAGAAGAAGAAATGGACATGGGCAGGACATGTAGTGCGAAGAGAGGATAACCGATGGTCGCTGAGGGTAACAAACTGGATTCTAAGGGAAGGAAAGCGTAACAGGGGGCGGCAGTAAGTTAGGTGGGCGGATGAGATTAAGAAGTTCGCAGGGGTCAAGTGGATGCAGCTAGCACAGAACCGGGTTAAGTGGAGACATAAGGGAGAGGCCTTCGCCCTGCAGTGGGTATAATCAGGCTGATGATGATGATGATGATGATATGCACTAGGCACAATATACAGTAACTTGCTTGAGGCCAACCAGCAAATGTCTGGTCGTTGGGCACTCGGCCCATCGGGCGGGCCTCCGCAGTAGTTCTGCGTCCATGTAAGTGTTTACTACGCACGCCCGTGCACACTGTACAAAACACTGACGACCGACGTGAGGCGATCGGTCATTATCGTCCGGAATAGCACACGCGGAGCGTTCGGTCACAGAGCACACTATCTGACGAGCTAAAATCATCAAGCCCGCCTGTTCGATGTACTCACACACGCTCACGTGTGTTCGCTCGGGGACGCGCGCACTGCCCTTCGGCCACAGGAGCACAGCTACGCTGCACGGGATTAACCCTGCGCTCTGTAAGCTGCCAGCAACGCACGGCGTGGTTCAGCTAGCGTGGCCCAGTGCAGTAAAAGATGTTCGAGAGTTTCTACCGCGCCACAGCCTGTCACACACGTCACTGGTGGCAAGTCCGTGGCGCATCCGTCGTTCCCCAGGCCACAAACATCCAATGCGGTACGGAGAATCATTGCGCTCTAGCCGAGTCAGCGAGCGGCTGCTGACACTGTAAATGCGGTCGTCTCTTGCGATTCGTGGGTCGGGGTGCTGCGACCGGAGGCGGTCGTCGATTACCGCACGCAAGTTCTCCAAAGCGAGGTGCTCGTCTCTAGGAGGGAGTTCATGTGCTGCGGTCGCGAACTCGTCGGCACGTTCATAGCTCTTGATGCCGCAATGTCCGGGGATCCACTGTGCCCGTATAGCGCAGCCGCACCGCACCAAGCGCTCGAGACGCGCGTGAATTTGACACAGCAGCGGAATTCCCCGGCCGGTGGTTCGAAGGCGGCTGAGAGCGGCGCGGGAGTCGCAAATCTCGGCATTCCTGTGTGGCGGCGGAGTCAGTTCAAGCAGTAGATCCAGGCCTAGGCGTACGCTCAGCTCCGCCGTGGTGGAAGAACCCAGGGATGACATGTGCAGCTGTCTGTGCAGTTGCAGGGCGGGGTTGGTAGCCGCCGCTGCTAGCGAGCAACTACCTCTGGTCACGGCACCATAGGTGTAAACGGGGAGGTGATGTTGGAGTTCTTCGTACATGACGGCTCCAGTCAGCTGCTGCACTGCAGAAAGCGGTGTGGTGCGTTTCCCCGAGATGCTGACGATCTCTCGCTGAGCCCCCGTAGCTGCGGGCCAGTGCGAGCAGAGGTCGCAGGGAGGCGTTGCATTGGTGAACGGTTGCTACTCGAGCAGCGCCGCTCCCATGCGCGAGTGGCGATGTTGTCGTAACCGATGCAACAGCGGGCCGCCGTCCGCTGCGCGCTGTAAGCAATCGATGTGTCAGCGCGCCCGTCGCATGCCCTGAAGTTGTAATGGCCACGCGCCTGCCTCGGCCAAAGCTGCTGCGCATTGAGAGTTCTGAGGAAGGCCGAGGCAAATGCGGAGCGCCTTGCGATGCATGACCTCCAGTTTCTTCCAACATGGTTTGCTCTGCGTGACGAGCGGTAGCGCGTAGAGAACTGCCTCCACAGCCGCGGAGTTGTACAGCCGTAACGCAGCTTGATGGGAGATGCCCTAGCCTCGAGCAGTGAGCCTGTGTACGGCGGCAGTGGTTCTCCATCTGCAGGCAGGCCTTGGTCGCCGCGGGTCGGAAGGAAAGGTGCTGGTCAAACACGGGGGGGGGGGGGGGGGAAATTGCAGGGTTTCGGCGGCTTTAAATTGTAGTTTTTGTAGCCTTATTTCTTATAGTCATTTACTTTATTTCTTCCAGGCCAGTGCACTTTTTTCTCATAGAGCGAAGCCTAGATACGGATCCGTACTAGGTGGAATTATAGAGCATGACACCGTCCAAAATTCGCGTATTATCTAAGAGTTGTGCGGAGAGTGAAACGGCACATGGCGAATAAGTAATCATAGTCACGTGGCTAGGCCATCATTCTCACTACCGTGAGGCACCTCATTATGAACATATTTTGACTACTGTATTATCCCAAGTTATCCGCAGAATGTGGGTGCTTGAGAGAAACCATAAGCAATACTGCGGGCCATTGTCATTAGCAAACGCTACCTTCCTGAAAAGCGACAAGGAATTTTAATATCAGTGTGTCATACTTAAGAGCGTCAATGTTTTTTTTTTTCAGTGCGTCATTCTTAAGAGTGTGAATGTTTAATTTTTATTAGAGCACCAATCATGGCGGTTTAGTAACGACAGAGCTCGAAGCATTTCGAGGAGCGAGCGCTACGCTATTGACGAGGGTAAAAACCCTATACCTAAGCAAAACCAGGGAAGAGCAAACACTTCATGAAACCGAAGCGCCGACGTATACGAGAACGCCATTACTAATATGTTTTTCTGTGGCAAACAAATACAGGGTGACATGTTTTGCCGGCGTCCACCTTCTGTATAAAGAGCCAGAGTGCATATATGTACTCGAGGTTCCCGCCAACCAACACCCGTCTACGCAGCAGCACTATTATATAAAGCATCTCTGCTCCTGTCAGGTGTCATCCCCTTCTACGCATGTCAGTTACAGTTCCACCCCGTTTCCATTACCGCCCTCCGCCCAGAGACGGTCAGCAACTGACCTGACGCACAGCCGTCACATATCTGGTTGCCGAGCATGGCCACTATTGCATGCTTGGGAGTGTGTGATATAAGTGAAGCGGCAGAAAGAAAACCTTGTTGCAAGACTAAGGACGCGATGGCTACCAGAAGACGTGGTAATGGACTCACTCCTTGACAGGTTTGAAGTTGAAACGGGATGTCTGAATACGGAGGTGTGACGCCAGATCTGCCGAGGATGCCTAAATTCTGCCCTGAGACTCCGCTCTCTCAACGTCCTCCTGCAATCTTTCCGGCTTTCGTCGCCTTTGCAGCGCAAACAGGAAAGCCCTTCGGTAATTTGGACGCCACTGTCAGCTGATGTGCCTCGAAGTCTCGAATGGAATTCGATGTGCAGAACGCGTTAAAAAAGCCTAAAGCTGCTGCGCCGTGAAATATACACCTGATGCGACAGAAGTCGACATTTTAAACTTCTCACTATATTGTGTGGTACAGATGTCTTCGCAAGTTGCGCTAGATAAAGTGTAAATTTATATATTCAGCACTAGGGCAGGTTCTAGGCTGTTAAAATGAAAATTCACTTGAATATACGAATACACTTGAATACTCACTTGAATACTTGAATTATAACGAATACACGAAGAAATCTTTATCTGTTTGTTTGCAAAATTAGGAAATGTATTACATGATTACTGCTGCATAGTCTGTAACACGATTTTTTTAGCAGTGATGCGTAGCAGCCGCAACCACTTCATGTGTTGGCAATTTCTACCCCTTAGCTTATCGCATTACGTGAAATTTGTCCCAGGAAAGAGACATGCTGTAATGGACGGGTATCTTCGCGAGCCATCGCCAGCATGTTGAAAAAAGAAAAAAGCCTAATCTAAAGCCTCAGCTTCATTCTGTTTTAAAGCGATTGTACTAGCTTGCTTAGTTTAAAGAAAACAAGAAAACACCTCGTATGGCCCCATATCGGCAGCCGTTTTCATGACATGCAGAATAAAACTTAACATCTTAGTCTCCTCGTAGGTAGGACGGGGTGGGCGGCTGCAATCAATTGGAGTCCAAGCGAATCAGGTTGTTGATGCTGCTTTAGACCACTCAGTAACCGCCGCTGCGCTCTCATCCGCGCGTAAAAACGCCATCCTATCAAGCTATGTTTTGTATGCTGTCAGCATGATTAACAAGGTATAATACGCAATACAGCCTAAACTCAAGAGGACGCGCAGACTAAAATGTGCGGGCGAAAACTGGTCTTGCCGACCGACTGATCTGGCACTATCGGCGAGAGCCTGCACACTGAATTCATGGCCCTCTGTTTCTTAAAAAATGTTGATGCCGTCCTCGCACGACTGTTCCAGAACATATTTCCCGGTGTCGTGGTCTAGGTATGTTCAGGCTACGATTTCAGTGAGGTCGAGCGCATCGATAAAGCGAAAGAGTTTGATAGTCTGCTGTCACTGAACACATTTGTGATGAATACATGTGGCCAAATGCTACCTACGATAATAGTTCGGCTGTCATACATAATGCGCTTTTCCTCATAATTAAGAAAGATTATAATAGTCATTGTTGACTTCAGGAAGACGCTATGGATGTCCTTGATATTCATCGGCGACGTTGGAGAATTTGATTTGGACATGGTAACCAGCACCTCTACTCTTCCGCGCTTAATCCCGATTCACCGAACTATGTGTAATGACTGGGCGTTCAGAACAGTAATGTTAACCATTTTTTGAATTATTTACATACCACAAATTAGATTAAAAGTGATTTTTGAGGCCATAGGCTTTGGAACTGGAAGAAAATGAGGGATGAAAGAGCACTAGAAAAACTTGCTTCATCTTGTTTCCGACAAACGCAGTAAAAGGAAACATCTAGGCAGACCTCGAGACGACGACATATTGCAATCTTATAAAGCAGCAGCACAGCACATCATATGATTTATATTAAACGAGAATTTGGTTACAACACCAAACTGCTTTCTTGTCTCGGAAAAGGTTTATTTCGCAGTGGCGGCACCGTTAGTTGGCCTTATGTTGCTGCCTTTAACAAAGACAAGGCTATTTGCCTTCAAGGTAGACTGGTGTTTATATATATATATATATATATATATATATATATATATTCGCACTGTCCCAGCAAATGGGACGAAGATTTTAAAGACCTTTTTTGTAGTGCCTCAACGCAGTGACACCAACTGTGAGCTATTGAGACTGGCCTCTCATATTCTAGAGTATTTTTTCTTTCCCCGAAGTTAATTAGTTACGGGTTCTTTCCTAACTTTCTTCAATAAGGGCATGAGGAAGAAATGGTGGACGCAAAAGTTTACAGCATCTCGCAGAACAAATACCTACATTACTTTCTTGATTTATTTATTGCCTTCCAATGAAGCTGCCACATTACGAGCACCTAGCCTTGATCTCGCCGAGTGCGCCCAGATAGCTTCATCAGGGAGAGGGCTACAATCAAGTACATTTTCCTATCTGACAAACAGCTCGGGGCTCTGAAGTGGACCTGCGGTTGCGTGAAAGCTTTTTTTATGGCGTCAGTTACTGTTTCCAGGTAGTAAAAAATGTTATGCTTAAAAATGCATGGCGTATACATATGACCTGTTATACTGATTACTGATAGCGTTAACGAGATTTATTGGAAATATAAATTGTAATGCTTTTACTGTTACCAATGAAAGCTACTGTAAATGTTTCAATAGAATTTTTCAGTATTTGCGTCAAAATCGATCGCGATTTTTCCAACTATTTATAGTTAGCATCAACGCCAAAAACAGTACATTGAAGTAATAATTCTTCATCTTGCTTTAAGTAATTTTGAACGGCATTCTTTTTTGGAAGGACGTTCAGGGTCACCGCTGAAATTTTTTGCATGCGAGAAACGAAACCAAATAAAAACAGAGTTGTCATATGGAACAAATTATTCTCATCAGCACTTTCAAACTTGCGTGAAGCCATTGTGCTGTCTTTTCGCGTTAAACAGTTGAAGATCAATAGGTTTCGGCCCGTATCAGTCTTATTGTTTAAGTAAGAAAACCCATATATGGGCATGTAAGTAAGGTAGCTAAAGGTAGTTAGATATAATACCTTTTTAATACATAAGAAAAATGTATAAATGGAGGAACTGCTGTATCGTGGCAGCTTGCACCACAAAAACGACAGGCATATTGACAGGCATTTGTAATATCCCACTCTTGTATTCTCCATCTGCGCCAAGAGCTGAAACGTATTCACCAATCAGGAGACACTGCGCGTCACCTGGCAACCCAAAGAACGCTGCGCAAGTTACCATGAGTTACAAATACATAAACTCCAGCTTTAACCAAGGTGTACAAGCCTACCTGCGTGGCTTAGAAGCACAGGATTCAACTCGAAAGACTTCATCACAAACTCTTCTTCCTATCTTAATGGCTGGGCCTAGGTTGACAGCACATGTCAATGCGCTCATCATATTTGGTCTCGCAAGACACACAGAAACCTCCGACTAAAAATTCCCCGGTCAGGTCACTTCTTAATCACCACCTGCCAGTGCCATCCTCAAAGGTCATAAGTCCAGGCTTCACGGATACTACCCGGTTTTCTGAATTATCATGTAGAGTAATTCTTTTTCAATAAATGAAATGAAAAATAGGGATCTAAGTTGTCACCTAATATGCAGGTGGTATGAAGTTTAGGTAAAAGGTTATCGCTCATGTGTTGTTAGATAATAGAGCGACTTTAACAATAGCGTTGGAGAGCTATCTGTACCCAGTGAAGCAAAAGACCCCCTGGAAATGAAAGTAAAAGAACTGCATGAGAAAAAAAAATCATGTGTTTACTTCATGGCTTCGTGTTGACGGGGTTTAAATTCCTAAGCCTACTCAGGCTATGATGGGTGACGTGGTAGCGAGCTCCGAGTATTCTCATCCATCTAGGATTTCTTGACTTGCATTCACACCACTTAGTGTAAAGCCGCCTTGCATTTCGGCCCTACCGAAATGCAGCCTCCGGGACAAGGTTGTAACTCGGGTATTCCGGCTCAATAATAGAGGTCTCTAAACGCTCCACTGCCGCTAGAAATGCTTAAACGCCACCACGCATACTTTATCTTTACAAGCATTCAGTAGCATGCGACAATAGCGTGTTCTTATTATTAAATAACTTGACGGCTATAGAACACCATCTTTATTCGTGTCCGTCTCACCGACAACTCCTGAAATGTTTGACTCTGTAAATGCGGTTTAAGCTAAATGTTTGAGCGACACAGCGTGCACCGGCGAGAGTTTTAAGCAGACGTGTCGTACAGGCTCCATTATCACTCAACAAGTTGACGAATGTGCGAATCGGTAAACATTCATTTTAAACGAGTCAAAATAGGCAACACAGAATAGAAGCAAACAAGGCGAATATCAACTAAGAACTGATGTTTTATTGGAGTACTGAAGACAACGAAGAGTCGCAATGAGATGCGCGTACAATACCCAAACCAACGAAAGGACATAACAAATTCAAAGTCACAATCTTACTATCGAGTTGTCTAAAAGAGCGAATTCCTTACTGTGAGGGTAAATAACGGCTTAGCCACACACGCGTCCTTAGCCTTAGCGATGTAAAAAGACTCGACTATCTGCCTAGAGATTTGTTTTTCATTTTTGTAAACTATAGAAGTGTTGCTGAAATCAGGCATGCAAAGAGATGCGCCATGATCTGATTTGCATTCCCGAGATTGCACGTGCAACGCCAGATTAGAGTTCGCCTTCGCTCCTAGAGAGAGTGCTCCGTCAGTCGCACAATAAGACATCTGCCTGTCTGCCGGTATTAGCATCGACCACAAGGGAGCGGTAAAGGATGGTTTGGCAGACACATTCATTACGTCCGCTTTACGTAAGCCATGCCATCGCCGCTTTGAGAGCGCATGCTCGAAGCAGGAGTCGAGCTAGTGGAGGTTGGGTTTCCAACTGCTCATCTCGCCTACCTGTCAGAACGTGTTTCGACACGCTTGAGAAAGAGCGACGCGAAACCGGATGAAGCTGACGTGGTGGCGTGACGAAAACGTTGCTGCCATAACTTACCTACACGGTGTTTCGCACCGACTCAAGAAACTTGCGGAGAATTATTACGTTGCTGTTATCTTCACAGCTAAAAACACGATAGGAGGCTTGTGCGCCAGCGTTAAAAGAAGGCTCGACAATACATCTGGTAGTCGTTTTCAGTGTACAGTGTCACATAAGACAAGGCTCACCACTTCCAGAAAGAATGTGGTTTATCGCGTTCCGCTGCCTTGTGGTCGGTGCTACTATGAGAAGACAGGCAGACGACCTAAGATGCGTCTGACGGAGCACACTAACCCTCTAGGAGGGAATGCGAACTCTAATCTGGCTTTGAATTGTGGAGGACAACTTCTTTCTTTGCATGCATAATTTCAGGGACACTTCTGTAGCTTATAAAATGAAAAACAAATTTGTCGGAAGATAGTTGAGACTACTTACTTCGCTAAGGCTATTGTAAGGAATTCCCTCTTTTAGGTAACTCGATAGTGAGACCATAGCTTTCAATTGTTCCTGCTTTTTCACTGGTTTGGGTATTGTGCGCGCATATCAGTGCGAGTTTTCGTTGCCCTCTTTCCTTCAATAAAACTTCAGTTGTTACTCCAGCCTCGTCTTGTTTGCTGCCATTCTCTGCCGTGACGTTTGGCTAGTTTAAAATGAGTACATATCTCTCCTTAACGAATGAGTAATTAATCAGAAGCCAAAACCTTTCTCTAGTGACAACCTTCCATGTTTATTTTGTAGCTATGGAGTACATAGAAACATAAGAAACCTTATTATATGCGTATTCCGGATTCCATTGCCCTTCTGTCAGCGAGCGCACTCGTTTGTAATACGAGAGCACTACCTCACGATGAATTGGCAACTTAAGTGTGACCCCTAAATGGCTGAACTATAGGGTACTGCCAACTCAATACGGCATTGAGCTGGAAGGGTGAGATCACAATCCAGCGTTTTAGCGCTCGTCGGCACTGAGATAGGCAATCTGCTCCTAGGCGACGCAGAAGCAGTCGTACGGCTTGATGATAGGGGTAACTGGCGTTAAAGTCGCTCATAGCCACATTGGAATACACAACTCTACCTTTGACAGGGGGTGGTGAGAAGGCAACCAAAACGTCTTTATATCTAAAATCCACAAGATAAACTACGCGAAACTGTTCTTTTCGGATGTTTCAGTTGACTGAGCAATGTTGAGCACCTGCAATATTTATCAACATTTTGGCTCTCATTGCAGGTTCTTATTACCTAGAAGATAGAAATGAAGGGCCCGACATATTCTATTGTAAGTACGCGCGTTACAAAGCAGGTCGATTCGTAGCAGAATACTAGATTTTAGGGAAAATGAATTGTTCTTATTCAATAGCAAGGTGTGGTCGCTCAGCATATTTATCATTCCGCCTCTAAAACTGCTCAGCCTGATATAATTCAGATTTATTGCATTAACTGCAACGTCATGGTGAGGAAGATCCATGTTTTTTACGGTTTCTGCACAGAAGTTTGCTGTGTTCTGATCCGACCTTCAAGGCGTTATTTCGCTTGCGGCGAGATGTGGATGCATTGGCAAGCTGGGCGATCTTAACCTGTGTTAACGAAGCTAAGACACCGAAATAAATTGGTGGTGTCCACTTCGGCCTCCTTCATGTGCCACATACTGCGACGAGACGTAAAATGCCGTTTGCCGATAGCGGTGGCCTCATCCTAATGCAGGGGGAAATGTGAAGACATTCATGTGCGCAGCGATATCAGTGCACGCTAAGAGTCTCCATGCGGTAAAAATTAATCCGCAGCCCTCCACTACGGCAACTCTTTCTCTCGGTCTTCTTTCACTCCAATCTCCTCTTTTTCCTTACCGCGTGGTTCATGTTTCTAAAGAGAAGTCTGACAGTTACTAGCATTCCCTTTTCTTTTGACTTTTTGCGAAATTATAAAATACCTTGCAAAACCATGAGGTAAAATGCCGTACCATGCTGTCCCAGAGCAATTTTAGCCACACCCTCCATGTCATAACTCACAAAATTACAGCATGCCGAAACATGTATGTTCTGTATTTTTAAATTATAATACTTATATCCGTGTAAGCAATATCTGGTGTCAAGCGAAAATATTCTGTGTACCAAATCTCCTACGCTGCCGCTCACCAACTCATAACATAACTTTAATTAGTAATAATGGTTTCAGGTGCTCAGGAAAACGTTTCTTTTTAGTGGCCTCAGCTTGTGCAAAACAAACACAGGTAAACAGGAACGAAATTCGGGTTTTCAGTGAATGTTTTGAGGTTTACCTGGAAACTTACACAGAGTGTCACTGGAAGATTATTGCACCAAGTTTACAATTTCTGTGACCTTTTTTCCCGGAAGGAGGCATTTAAACTGCGTAATATATTTTCTTTCCCAGAGCAATGGGTGCGCAGGAGTATGAACGATTACTGGAATGTAGGATGTGAAAATGTGCAAATAAATTACGTGCAGGGTATTTCGGGTGAAACCAGCCTCGCAAAAGAGGATATCAAAAGTTACGGCAAACAAATGTCGACTGTTGTCGAATTTAAGAACGTTGATTTTAAGAATTGTTGGTGAATTGCGGGCAAACTAATACGACGTGAGCCAAGTTAAGGACTAGTGGGCTCAATATTCAAGCTCGGATATATTATGTAATGAATTAAAAATTCTCTCATAGACGGCAAAGCTAATGCCAACAACAACAGGCCGAATACAAGCACAGATCTAATTTTATGAATCTGGCTTGAGAAGTTGCTTGAGAAGATTATACCTGCCAGTGGCTTTCAATGCCGGGCGTGCTTTGCTGTACGTGACGGCACATGCAGCTTCCATCCAGGCCGCATAGGTGTGGGCGGTGGAGGGGCTAAACTGAGATAGTTCGACTGTATCAGAGAGATATCGTTTCAAAGATGGCTCTTTTGATTCTTGAATGTTTGTCTTATTAGTATGCAAATTTTTTAATAGGGAATGGAAACAATTAGGAATTTTTTTCGCCAAATCAAGGGTGTATTAGCATGGGACGCAAAAGCCGAGGGTTTATAAGTGCCTGGGGTCAGTATTTAAAAGAAAAAGTCTAGAAACTCGACATTTGTCCAGAAAGTGCTTAACGTAGGCTCCACACACACTGATCGTTCATTGTATGAGGCGTGTGATTCAAGGATAAACAGAACTAACTTCAATGCCTGACAGCCAGCCTAGAAATGAGCAGGGCACTGTCCTGAAAAGGCCGATGTCTTGTCGTAGCGTCCCTCTCTGTAGCCGAGTAGCTGGCCGACGCTCACTAACGCGGGGCACGTATATCACAGGTGGGCTAGGCACGGCTTTTTCATCAAGGCGCGCACTCGTTTTCTTGCTGTGCTTCTTTGAATGAGGCATACCAGCCGCTATCCGTTGTCCAGGCTGCCACCACTGCACAACAGACTGCGTACAGGAAGCGCGAGTGACGACTGCTTGTTGAAACGCGCGGCAGCGGAAGGGAATGTGAAAACGGGCTATAGGGAGACATGGGAGCTAACGTCTAAAACCTGTCAGCATGCCAGACAGACTTTGTTTAACTAGAACCTCTGCTGACAATGATTAACGCTCGGCACAGACCATCGCTGCAGCAGGAAGTATAGGCGCGTGTTTACAGAATGAGCGAAGACAGAGACCCACCATTGCAATAGCAAAGCTCCGCCATGTTATTTTCGAAAGCATCCTTGGGTCGACATGCTTTGCAATTAAGCCCAAAAACACATCTGCTTACTTTATAATTCTACATGTAAGTGTGTGTGTTCTTTAATGAAGGTGCTGAGTAGAATGTAAGTGCATGCCCTAGGTAGTGTAGGTATAGTCAAGAGAAGTGAGCTTCCCAGAATAGTTTGTTCTTACCAACAGATCTCTAATCACGCAGTGAAAGCTTACGCGTTTTTCTGGCTCAATAAGAAAGAGAATTTTTGTATAACAAATTATTATGTCCAAATGGAAGAGAAGCATATAAATACATTGTTTAACTTGACAGAAATGAAACCAAGCCGGGATTCAAGAAGTGACAGAGTCTCGAAAAACTAATTACATTTTTTACGTCTTCCTTCTCCAATTTTCCACAGTATTTTGTTACCCAGTGTTGCGGGCAGAAGGAAAAAAAAAGGAAAAGGTCTTGCATTCTCGAGAATCGTAGGAAATGTAATAGTGTCCGGTTGCCGAAATCATGGTTTATATAGATGACTCAGCTCACATGCCTCAGTGGCAATTTTTTTAAGGCGGACACCCTTCTAGATTCAGGTGACTTTTGTGTTCCTACGCTGGATGCATTCTCCGTGAGTGTCTGCTGCACTAAACTATAAAAAATGTCTCTATTGGAAATCGAACTTCTATCCCTTCGATATCTAGCTGAGCGCGTTAACCACTACTCCAAGCCGGCCTTTTTTAATGCGAATGCCTGTAATGATTCATGCTGTCGTGGACAAAATGTGTCCCGCTTCTGCGGCGTTTCAATTGGCCGAGGTGGCATGATGTCATAGAGGTCTCGACGAATCACATAGCATCACTCTAGTATGCGCGAATGCGTGCCTCATATGGTCATATGTCAATAAGTGCTTATTTACAAATTAATTATTTAAATTAATACCAATTGATGACTAATTGAGTAATTCACTAAATAATGATAGTAATTGCCTATTAAATTATTTATCTAGTAAACAACTATTTATAATTTGTGCCAGTTGCGTAGCAGAATGCAGCACTCAGGCTTTCGCCTTTCACTGCTTCGGTCGCTAAAGCCCCTCGTAATGTTTTTATTTATTTCATGAGCAAGCTTCCGTAAAAAAACGAAAAATTTCATTTATTGAAAGTTGTTCATGTCTAAAGTTACCGGGCTGGTTAATATGAGTGCGCGATATCCCTAACCCGACACTGCACCACCATAAAAACATAGCCGGGCTCGTGAGAAACCAATTCTAATTCTTCTTGTCTCGCGCGAGGATGACAGTAGTGATGAAAATGACACACGGTGCAATTAATGATGATGACAATGATGATAGGATGATAATGAGGCTGCAGTTAGTTATAATGATAATGATGGTAGTAGCGATGAAAATGATGGCGCATTTATTAATTAACGATTATACAAGAGATAGTTTTAATAATGATGATGATGATAGTAGGGATGAAAATGACGTCATTTTTTTTTGTACGCAAACTTGCCATAAGGCATATTATATAAACTGATGTAAATGGTTTTCCGTGAGGAACCGGAGCAGGCTCCCGCTCTTAGCATTGTCGGTGAGCCATTTAGAAAAGTCATCTTCCCTTGTTGTGGTTAGACCCACTTCGCGCAGAATCTGTGTCCTTGATTCCCTTGTCCCTGCACAAGTCCATAGCAGGTGGCGAACATCTACTCCTGCAGCTGGTGTGGAACACTTTGGGCATGTGGTTGGTCCGATGTCAGCTTGCGATTCCCATCGGCATTTTACCGACAGGGTAAGGGCCGCCCCAGCTCTTATCCTTCTAAGGGAAACCTCCTCCAATTAAGTTACGAGGGAGTGGGAATGTACACGGGGGAATGAGGGCACGTGTACTTTTCCTTAAAGAGGATGCTAAATGGAAACAGCGGAGCGGGCATCGAAAGGGAGCCTGGTGGGGGGCGCATTAGTGTATGGAACTTCGTGTGTGAGGTGGTCAACTTTTCTCTGCTCAGCGTTCTCAGCATTGTCTTGTGTCCAATGTATCTGGATGCTTATCTTTGTTTTTTTATTGAGTGCGTGGATTTCCTGGGTAACACATAGCGTCTTCGTCACTTTCTTTAGTTGTTTTATGGCGGCTAAGGAGTCTGTATAGATGTGGGCTTCTGTTATCGAATCTGTTTTATTTATGGCCTCCATAGCATCGCGGATTGCATAGAGTTCCATCACAAGCGGGTCCGGGTATTCTAAAAGATATTCTTTATGTACCTTTAGTTCGCTGTGTGTTGGACTAGTAGCTGCTGTTCTACCGCCATTTTCTATAATTGATGCGTCCGTATATGCAATTAAGGTACCTGGAAGTGCGTCAACCAGAGGTCGAGATGCCAGCTTTTCTTTGCGACGAAGCCGAGTGGTCTTGTTTGTCGTGATAGTAGTGAATTCCCACGGAGGGGGGTCAGCCATTGGTGGTGTTCGAACTGCCGCTTCGTTGTACAAGGATGCTATGGGCTTAACGTACTTTCGCTTCATATCCCTTGTTGCCTCTCGTTGTTCAATTAATTCTGTCAACGTATTTATCTGTGCAAACTCTTGGAGAATAGGGATAGGGGTAAGTTTTGGTAAGGCCGTGATAGTACGCATTGCGTTTCTATTTATTGTTTCCAACTTTGCCCATTGCCGCCTCGTGAGTCTTTGGAATTGGGCCTGGTTTAGTATCCTCGGCTGTAACACTGACTGTACAAGACGTCTTGCCATGTCCGCTCGAGCTCCTCCTCCCCTAGACGAAATGCGTTTTATCAAGTTTAAGAAAGTCGCAGCTACTTTTTTCACCTTATGAAGCCAATGTGTTCCTTTGCCGGATTTGTGAATTTCTAGGCCAAGAACTCTCAACTCGTCCAGCTCTTCCAGTGCCTGATTTTCAATCTTTAGGGAGACTCTTTGCGTTGCCAATTGTTTTCTTCCATTCTTGTTGGCAACATGAATGTAACTGGACTTTTGAGGTGATAATTCCAGGCCTGCACTTTGCACGTACTAATCTATGGTATTTAAAGCCTCTTGCAGATGCCGATTCTGTCTCTCAATTTGTTTATGAACAGACCAAATCGTGACATCATCTGCGTATATCATGAACCCCACTTCTGGTATTTTAGCTAATTTCCACGCCAATGGGATCAGTGCGATAATAAATAATAAAGGTGCTAACACTGACCCTTGTGGCACGCCTCTGTTCGAGGTGTAATTGCCAATTTGTTTTCCGTTTATCCAGATAGAAAACGTCCTGTCCTTAAGCAGATTATGTACTGCTTTTATGACCTGCAAGGGAATGCCCATACATTCCATGTTGCTAAGAAACTTGGCATGTACTACGTTGTCGTATGCCTTCGCCATGTCGGTAGCCACTACAGTGCGCACTAGGTGGCTATAAGGCGACACGTGTATGACCTCTTCAGCGAGCACAGCCAGTCCATTTTCTGCCCCAAGGTTTGTTCGGAACCCAATTTGTCGAGCATGGTATTTTTTATTACTTTCCAACCACCATGACAGGCGGGTGGCTATCATCTTTTCATAGATTTTGCAAATTGTGGGTGTTAACGAGATAGGCCGCAAAGATTCTAGACTTGTGGGAGGTTTCCCAGCCTTTCGTATTGTTACCACCACCGAGTGTTTCCAGCCGAGTGGAATGTCTCCTCCTTGCCATACCTCATTTACCACATCCAACAAGCCGTCAACTGCGGCTCCTTCTAAATTCTTGAATACTACATAAGGAATATCGTCATGTCCAGGCGCAGTTTTACCATTCGCTTCTTCTATAGCAGCCAACAACTCCAATTTGGTAAATGGTAATGTTATTCCTGTTTCATCAACCGCATCCACTGTCGGTGAAGGCGCCGGATAATGTGCGCGGTTCGGGAAGAAAAGGGCAGCAGTCTGATCTGCAAACTCTTCTGGTGTAAGCTGTAATGCGAGTCTAATACTTTCTGCATGATCTTTAACCTGCCGCCTCGTTTCCATGCCATGGAAAGTCCTCCAGATGGCCTTGTTAGTCGTTCCTGAGCCCAAACGACTGCACCACTCATCCCATCTCCTATGAGCCAGCTGTTTTTCATATCGGTGTGCCTGTGCCGTCACTCTATTTACCTCAATTCTTCTTTGCACGTCTTCAGGATGGCGACCAGCCTGTATCTCGGCCCGCTTTCGGCGTGCCCAAAGTTTTAGTAGGTGCAGGTCGGGAGTTGGCTGATCTTCGTTCACTGTAGTTGTAATGGTGTGATCCTTGAGTACCGTTTGAAGGGTGGTAACTAGAGTATTCAGGCTAACTGAATGCGTTCGAGTATCCTGCCGTACACCATCGCAATGTGTAACAGACGCTTTCTTTCAAATTTTCTTCATATGTCCCAAATTAAGATCACTACTAATGGGGACATGGTAACTACCCCACGCATCTAATTCCGCCTGCCATTGTGGTGCACCAGGGCCCTTCCACCACGTCAAGTCTGGTGAGCGTGTTTGTGTTGCAGATAGTGTTGCGACTCCTATTTGATTTAGCAGTGTAAATTCCATTTCTGTGAAGCAGTATGAACTTGATCACCCCTTTTAGAATCATAATCATATCCCCATACGGTGTGCGGAGCGTTAAAATCTCCACCGATTAGTATCGCAATTCCAGGGTATGAATGGCGAATATGCTTAACCCATCCAAGATTAAGTACTGTGTTTCTTGGCCGAGCGTACACGGACCCTAATATAAGGGGCGTTTTGTTCGGACGCGTGAGTACAGCAACTACTTCCTGCTGAGTGCTGCACCACTTGCTCAAGTCAAGTGGCGTTTGGGGAATGTTGGCCCTAATGTAAACGGCAGCTTATCCTGGTGTTTTCTTGCTCGTTTATCAGGGATAGAAGGACACTGGTACCCTATATATCCTGACGTAATATATATGACGTAATTAGTGAAAACAATTTCTGCTTTTGAAGAGGCCTAAGCAGAGCCCTGTAATTTTTGTCCTCGCTTCTTAGGTAACCTCGGGTCGGCATAAGCCCGCGGGTTCTATCGAAGTTTCTATTACAGAAAATTCTATGCTGCACTTCTGCCAAATTATCGCTTCGCAATGAACTGACAATATATTTACAATTTACCTCAGCCTGCTGACTCTTTAAAGCCACAACAAACTCAGCTTGCTGTTGTGTTTCCTGGGCGGATTTCTTACAACAGCTCTCTCACCGAAGCTTAAGTTAACGCCAGTGGTTGTCGTAGGTAGACGAAGTGCTCGTATCACTATAGTGTAAAATGCTCCGAGTAAACGAGTACTTGTTCGTTGCTGACATCGATGACCTCCCTCCTACGAAGGTTTTTGTCGCTACGAACACTATTGTAAACTAAGCTTGTTGTAAGAAATTTGTGCACCCCACAACGCATCTTCAGTCTATTTGTATATATCCCATCAATATGAAAACAGCGAACTAAACCAGTGTTAACACGCTCAGAGCCGCAAAGGCAGCTGTGAATCTATTTCTCTGTGCTGCCCGATGGTCCAATGAGGCCAGTAGCAGCGCCTGTGCTCCATAAATCTGTCGATTACTGCGTTTGGATCGCTACAGGGAGCGCTTATATTAAACTCCGACTGAAAACAAAAACTACGCCGTGTTCAGGTGAGAAATTTGATATGCGAGTTGACACCATAAAGAATATAAACTTAATTTTTTTTCTTTTATTTGTGAACGTGAAAATATCGCGAGAGTGTACTTCTGAGATGTGCCAGCCTTGGCAAAAGTAACCTACCAGTCTCTCCGGTGGCCGCAGGCGGCTCCAGCCGAGAACTGATGCTGCAGTTCTGGCCGCTAGTCTCTCCTTCACGTGTAGGAGAAAGATTGGCTTACGTACCCCTGCGCCCTTGTTCTTCCTTCGGAGATAAGAAAGCTAGCAGTGCGCGAAAACTACTCCTTCAGCATTTTTTCTCTCGAAACTCTGGAGCAGGGGACACCTATCGTAATCGAAGCGTCGGTTCAAGACTTCAAGCCCTTTCCGCCACTGTCTTGGCTGCTGGCTTAATATTGCCAATGGCGGTATGAGGTCAATAGTTTTGCAGTTCTACTAACTGGTCTGAGCTCAAAATCAACGGACTACATTTCAGCATCATCGCTGCCCTTAATATTATTAATCAATGTCCTGCTTTGTATGATGTGGCAAGTGCAACTCCTTGAAATGAATCTAGAGACAGCATCCTACAATTTGGCTCTAACGTGTTTGCCGCGATTTCTTTTAAGTAAGATTGTGGGGATTCTCTACGGGGCTGCGGCTCCGCTCTGAGAAGCGAGGCCACACCGCTAGCTCTGACCACAGCAGTGACCGTAAAGAACGTCACACCGAGGTAAACATAGCCAGCGGGCCAAGTTGTTTATTGGGAACGCCCAATGGGGGTTCTTCCTCGGTGTGATAACAGCATCCGCAGGCTACGGCGTCGCGGCGTCTTCTCCCTGGGTCCTCACCGCCCTCTCCGCCGCAGCGCCAGGGGAAGGAGGCCAAGAGGGGAAAGATGAGGGCTCCCCGAGAGAAAGAGAGGGTGTTCGCCGCGTCGTGCGGGCGAGGGAAATGTTGAATTCCCACAAGATATGTAAGCTACGTGGCAATGTGCTGTCAGTCGATGAGATTCCTTCTGAAAGATGAACGGGTCTCCGCGAACTCCATTCTTAGATTACGAATGCGCGGTCGAGGCAGCCGCAGTCTCTTTGTTCTCTGGTCCCATCGCCTTAAGCAGTTTCTCGCAACAACCCGTAATTACTGCTCCTATTGGTAACAGGCATTCCGAATGCCATCACTTTGAATTAACGGAGTAATTACCGGCTTGAACCTCGGGGACCCAGAGAACGTTGCACTTTCTGCACCGACAGCGGTTTGCGATGCAAGGAGAAAATTAACCCTCCTGTAATGGAGGAACAGTAAGCATTTCTTCTCTTTGCTATACACTGCAAATGCAAAGGCCCATTTCTTGTGACGCGTAATCAAGATGCATGGACCTGGACAACCAGCTAAAAGGTTTCTGACGCTTTCTTGAATTCAAAAAGGGAGGAGTGACACTTGAAAGGAAGAAAACAGAAAGCATGGAAGAGGCGATTGCTTCGAAAAGTCTAAATATGAAGTTAACAACAAAATTATTTATGGCCTAGTCAAAAGCCTGCGTACTAAGCTTCTTCAAAATGCGCGCTGTATTCTATTTTAGCCGTATGGTTCTTAGGCACATTGATTTGATCTGCCGGTGAATCGGCTTCGGGAAAACATAAGAAAAAAAAATCGGGCAGAGAAGCTATTACTTAGTATATGCAGAGTGGAAACTATATCCTAGAGTAGGAATCATTTGATAACATTTTGTAAAGTGCAGCGGTTCACACAACGAACATAAAGTACTTTATACCGGGTGTGCAAGGTACTTTAGGCAAGGGTAAAAAAACATTTGAGAGAGGCCAGAGAAACCACTTGTATACAGCTGCTAACTATCTGGGGCACCACTGGCAAGTTTTTATTTCGCAATTATTTCAACAGTACTTAGGATGTTTTTTCTAATTTTATATGTATTGCCTTTTGAAGAAAAATGTAATTCGCAAAATTGAACAGCAACTTCTGAAACCCACATGCTATTATTTCCGATAAAGAAAGCCTCACGTGTATCGTTTTTCCAAGCTCTAAAGAAAGCTTGCGAAATACAAAATAAATATCGCGTGACTATCGAATTCGTGCACCACGATTCTGGTGCTCTCAATCGGGGTTTGAGTGAACGAAATTAGCTGCGACCGTGATTCAACTGCCCAGTCCCAGAGGTAGGCTGATAGGTTGCAATGGCTGCTATCAGCGCCATGAGCTCGCTGCGGCTTGCACGTGTGCCGGCTGCCTAAAGCGGACGAGGCAACCACCGAATACATACATCGGCCTGCCGCTGCAGCGAGGTCGAGATGCCAAAGACGCTGCTGATGAACGTTCACGCAAACCTAGGTGGAGAGCAGCACAATCGCGGAGCACGTATGCGCAAGTAACAAGGTAAATGCAACATGTCGCGGTACTTGGAAGAAAATGTGTGCAGTTACCTATCGCCAGCGGAATAAACTTGATGATGATGATGGACGATGCAGAGGGCTCTTGGCGAACTGTGCGGCAAAATATTAAAGCACATAAAATAATATTACTCCGAGGAACTAGAAAGTAAATATAATATTCACGCGCAGAAATGGATGCAGTTTCTTGGGACCGATAAGCGCCAGCCCAGCAACGCTTGGAGCCTGAGTTTGCAAAATCTAATTTATAATCTGGATGGCTCCTCCTGCTGTGTTCAAGCAAAATTTATCGGTCTTCACTTTACGCAGTGGGGTACTAGTAAATAACTTCGCTCCGAACAGAGCCACTGATTTCCTTGTGGTTCCCAAAAACCTCAGAGAGGAAATTCTGCACGCGCCCCACGATGAGCCGGCAACCAGGGATTTCGGGTTTGCACGCACGCTGCGCCGAATACAAGATAAGCCTTTAATGGTCCATACTGTCGTGGACAAAATCTTTCCGCGCGAGCAGTGAACATGATTGGTCGATAGAAAAGTGACGTCACCAGCGCCAAATTCGAGGAGACCAATAGAAGTCTCATCTTGTCTAGCGTTCCTATCATCTGCAATCCCATACCTGAACGCGCACCAAGGAACGTACGCAACCGGAGCGATGGTGTACCGTCCAAACGCACACTTTTCGAAGAAAGTTGACAGATGTTGCGCGTTTCCTTTCGTGTAAACCAATTATAATTATATGTAGCACAGCAACGAACGGAAATAAAAGGCAAACAATGAGAGGAAAATAATAGGAGAAGAAGTGTAGGCTTTGGTCATTCTTCTCTTAAGAGACATCTGAAACCCTCTAATTTTTTATTGGCCGCAGTTAAGCGCCGACGTTTGGCGTTACGTGAAAATGAGACCTGAGTGCCAGTAATGCAAGACGACCCTGATCAGACCTGCTGGGTACTGAATCCAATACAGAATCCGACAAAAGTCAACGAATCATATTTTTTGTCATGTAATATTTGATGGTGGCACTTGTTCCCGCAATGTTGCCGCAGCTTCTGCGCCCAGTGTCCTCTGTGGCCTTCCGAAACGAGCTCGTACTTCGCGCCTCACGATTCTTCATGCGGCTGTAGAATACGCCCCATCCTTATCGCTCTTTATCGCCCAGTCTGGAGCAGTGCCTGATTGACAACCGGAAAGGTTAATGCCACGCTTCTAAGCTGAGATACTTCGACGGGACCTTATGCACCGAGGACCACTTAGGCCTGAGAGTACAGCAGTGTAGCCCGCTGATTTATGTTTCCCGCCCAAGGGCCCCAATTTTTACTGAAGGTGGCTTTGACTCAGGTGTATTCAACGGGCTTTTTATTGCTGCAGCACATGCATTTGACATGGAGTAGTGATCTAAATATAACTACAGTTATGATTCCCCAAAGTGCAGCAAGATTTATGGTGAGACCGCACATTCGACTCTGTTGATTGACGGGGCTGTAGACCGCACTGAAGAAGATATTCTGCATGACATTACGCAAAGGATTACATACTCAGCAGGTGTCGTGTGTCCATTTTAAGGACGTCCGCTCAAGGGGTACGAGAAGCAGCAGCCACTGTCTTTTCGTAATAAATTGGTTGATGTTGTTGTTGTGGCTGTAGGAAGAAGGATAAGAAAATGCAAGGGCCTGCTACTGGCTCTGTAGCTGAGCCACCTCCGCTGCCTCATGATGACAGAAAAGAAAATAGAGAAGAAAGAAAAAGAAGAGGGAGAGAAAGACGCGCGCCGCATCAATAGTCGTCGTCCACCACTGAAGCGGTGGCGGGTGCAATGACGGCCTGCAACAGATAAAATTCGGTGGCAAGCGGCGGTGACCTACCTGTCCCAGCCCCATCAGAGCCAGTATCAGCCAATCTTCACCCCCTGCCCCCGTAATAAATTTGGGACTTGCGCCCCGAAGTTTTCGTTTGTATATTCCGAGAAGGAGGGGGGGAGGGGGGGCGCAAGTTATATTGTGATGTTCTGTAATATTTAGAGCACTGTGATCCATATTGTAGTGTTTTCTAGAGATGCCTTCACGATATTTGACCAGGTGCATTTTAATCAATATGTAATAAGCCCATGTTCTTCAAATGATGCGCATACCGTGAAGGTTTTTTCTTTTATCGCCCTTTTGTTTCGGTGCCTCAAAAATAATAGGTTCGTGCACATATACAGTAGCGTGGCCTACTGTTGTAAGCCATCCAGTTAAGGGCGACATTGCATAAACAAATATAAATATCGATATCCGCATTCCATTCGGATGTGAACGCTTGGTGTAACCCTTAAGCTTCCCTAGGGATATTTTTTCCACCTGATTCAAATAACTCTACAGCCCGGAAAAATGCACGATTGCTCAAAGTAAAGTTATGTCTCAAAGTGTGACACCTTGTAAATATGAACAAAACTGTAATCAATGTCTCTATAATCTACTTGATAGTGCACGGTGTTTTCTAGAACAACGCGTAATTTTTTTCGTTTGAGTGTTCGTGCGCCCGTCTTTCAACTCCTCGAAAGTAAATTACCAATACTCGGCACTGTGATGTCACAAAAGTAAATAATTTATATACAATTGATACTTTGAAGTTCCCTGTAATGTACCATGGTGCTTAAGAGCCTTGCTTTAGCTTTCACGTACAATAAATAGTCTGACCCAGACCTATCGCTTGCGTACATATTTATTTCCCTGTGGGATTTTTATGAAATCTCAGCCGCTTTGCTTACTTTTTTTTTGGCTAAATGACCAAGCTTTTGACGACGGAACTGACTCTAGATATGTTTTTTTACACTACGTCGTAACGCAGACCAGGCAACATGTAATTAAGCAGACGATGTTTGAGAAGCTATTGATTGTCGTTACGCTCTCTAAAGATCCAGACAGACGCGCCTAATCCCTTACATAGAGGGGCAGTCTCAAAAAAACCGAGTTTTTGATGTAAAATTGACCCTCCAGTGCCCTGCGACTATTACCAACTACATACGTTACATGCAGAAACCAGACCTTTTTTACCAGCTCTAAAATAATTATAGAGTGAACCAAAAGTCTCGAAAATGGTGGATGCACCTCACTTACGTTATTATCGAGATAACTCATGTAAAGAACTAGATGCTTCAAAAACTATAAACATTGGTTCTGACGGTTACCTGCGCTTTCTGCTGCAGCTATGAAGGCATCTTGTGAACGGATACAGCTGTAGGAAATTTTCAGATGCTATTGCTACATGAAAGCCCTCCATAAAAAAAAACCCTAAAAATCCAAATTCCTTCAAAGCGCTGTGGATGCCATTTGACTGCAAGGAATGAACACAGGTCTAAGATTACGGGGTTCATTTGCGGTATTCACATCTGCACTGAACCCTGGTATGCAAACATCCAGCAGAGGTAAAGCACTATTCCGAACCCACAGTGACGAATATTTCAATGGCTGTACTTTGTGCCCCATTAATTTTCAGGTAATATCTGGGCTGAATATGAGTTATTATAATAATAAAGAGCCTTTCTTTAGCACTTTAAGTGAATTTCATGCTAGCGGAAATACTACTGTCTTTTAAAAGCTAGGAGGAGCGCGTCCTAATCCTCAGTCTCCGCGTAAAGGAATGTATGATTCAAATCCAACCATCCCATCTCTTAGAAGAAGCTATAACTGCCAGCATCTGTCATGTCATATGGCTTCCTGCTGTTAGACTGTCCACTGAGAATTCAATGTTTTGCAATGTCATGCGCCGGTTACCACCTGCTCGTGATTTTTCTTTCAACGGTGAAATCGCATTTTTCGCCTAACGGTGTGTTTACTACTGTCGCGTTAAAAAACCTGTCGAATAGCAATTATCCTCGCCGTTAACAATATGGAGTGGATCTGCCGTTTACTGTATTTGGTCTTGCGTTTGCTTTCACGTGCAATATCCGCTATGTTCGCCGCAAGATAGTCTGACTTCACATACGCCTGATTTCAAAGTCCTTTTCTGTAGATTTTTGACCAAGCAGCTTGCAAGGCAATTTCGGATGATTTTATTTTCTGTACGGTGCCACGTTGTTTGGCCCATAATAGAAAATGGGCGGAAATAAGACTGTAAGGCTTACTACAAGCTTCCATCTAAAGCTGCCATTCTTCAAGATTTTCGGCAAAGCGATCCTACATTTAGTTAGGAGGCAAAGAGAAATGTGACCAGCCTCATAACAGCGCTCCTATAGCTATACCTGGGATTGCAAAAGCAAAAGCAGAAACACTTTGCAACCCTCTTACTTCTGACACCCAATACATTATGGCATTTGGGCACGCTTTAAATCCTCTAAAACGACTTTAGGGGAGCCCAGAATAACATCACATGCGCCTCTGGCTTTGCAGAACGAAGGACGGAGAAATGGGAATTTCTCGGTGGCTTTCGGACAGGAAACAAACGCCGAGAAGTCAGAGCTCGGTTTTTCGTATTTTTCACTGCCGCTCCGTGTTATGGCTAGCTCAGTATTCTTTGGAAAACATGGAAGGCTAAGCCCTCCGAAGCGCAGATGTTTGTCCAAATGTGCTATCGCCGATGCGGTGCTTTGCTGAAGCGCCTCATTCTTTTACTGACAAGTGTTCAGTGGTTGCTAAATTACACCTCATATAACAGTGAAATATTGCCGGTTGAAAGATCGTTTGTAGAAACATCAAGGATTAGTCGCAGATTAGCTCATTTGTCCCACGGAGGTAGATGGAAGTTTTAGTCGTATAGGGAAACAACTGCACCATAAAAATAAAGCTGGACGATTGCGCAATATAGATTGTTTGATAATGGTAAGTGGATCCTGTGCTTTTAAAGAATTTTGAAAATACAGAAATTTCAAAGAAATACTTCAAAACGTGAAGTGTAGTGGAATCAAATGCGAAACACATTGAACATTTTGATTAAATAATACGCTTACTGCAGGGCAGAAAGGCAACATCTATAGATGGAATATAGATAGTCGGTGGAATACGTTGCTTTCGCTCGTATATAACGCAAACCCTTTCTCCACCGCAGCGCCGGCGTATCGATGTAAGCTTTATAAATACATTTCTTCAAGCACGAAACCTAAACACACCTAAGATCGAGAAATATAGCGCCAGTCTCAGTAACAACCTTTAGGCAGGAGTAGGCCTACAGTGCAGCCATACGTTCCTAGAAAAAAGATAATTAAATTCACTGAAGCGTAACTAATCACCATGACAGAAGCCAATGTTAAGGACAGCAGCAATAAATTAAACTGCAAGACAGAATTCAAAAATATAGAGATAAACATGTTGCAACTCAGGAACTCAAACGCAATCCAAGTTGACACTACGAACTAAATACGTGTCGTTAAAAAATCAGTGATTGTATTCAGATATTTGAAACAGCGCGCAGCACAGAGCAAAGCAGGAACATAGAAGGAATTTCTCTTCCTAGTATTTTTGGCATAATTTGGCAGCTGATAATAACGTTTTCACAAATGGGGCCTATCAGACATGCCACTGTGCACCAGGTCGGTTTGAGCGAACCTAACGCGGAAACGCGTCGTGGGATGCGCATTGGCTTGAATTGGCTTAGAATGCGTGCTGCGGTGGCTCATTGTCCAAGTGCGACAAATGAGACATGCAACGGTGTTGATGTGGGCGCGCTATAAATTTCCACACACTCACTGTGCATGTGCTCGGCTCCGGCATAAGGACCTCTGGACATTAACTCTTTCGTATCTATATGTAAGGGGGCTGTCGCTGTTGCGCAGTGATTGAAGGTGGCTGCTCTTCGTCGTCCAGAGTTAGAAACCTAGGGGCCGCCACTAGTCGTGGTGACAGCCCCAACCTCACATATGGGGTTCTGCGCAGAAAGTGGATTTACTGCTGTCTGGAGGCTGAACTAATCAGTGGCCGGTTAGCTCAAGGCTTTGGTCCGAGGTGTTTTTCCCAAGCATTTTACACAAAAGGGTCGAGCACTCGGCTGGGTGAATTATGGTATCTATTGGAACACGGATCAGAGCCCGGCGGGACCAGGGATCGACCATGCTACCTCCAAATTACAAAGCGACAGCACGTGCAGAGGCTATGCGAATAGTCTACTTTGGTCTGCAGTGATGAGTTGTGAAGTGTTAACCATCGGCGAACGGTGCTGTGCTGTTGTACAACACTTACTGTTACTGTTATCACCCCCACACACTCTGTCCTCCTGTCACACTTCTTTTTTATGTCCTCTAATAGCGGATAATTCTGATCGCAACTGGCTCTATTTGCATGTGTACAACATGTAGGTGAGTGTTTAGCTTTGATCATGCGCTATGGTAAGCATGTCATAGTATGTCTCTGCACGTGCTAGACATTTCAATAGATCCATTAAAGCTAAGCCTGGTTCCAACAGGGCGATCTTAGGGCTCTCTGATTACTTGGGAGATATATCCACAGTTACAGCGTGACGGACAGGATAAGAAAGAACGATGAAACATAGGCCTGTATAGGGCTTAACACAGATATGTTAGATATATCCCTACTTCTTTTCCACACTCTCTTTGCTGTTATCTCACTCGCCGCTCCAGTTTTAGTCGGCGTTTGTTAAACCGCCTGTCTCCTTTTTCTTCCATCTGTTGCAGACCTCCTGTACCCTCACAAGGCTGTGACGGTGGCTGTGCCAGGACCGGTTGTCAGGCACGTGCATTTTCTGTTTCTTCTTCCTGCAATAGCTCAAGTAAGCAAAGCTGGGCGGTCTCGTGATTTCCACGTGTGGTGTGATGTCTGGACGTGGGAACTATTTGTCGTTACCTCTTCGCATTATCAAAGTGCATCTGTGTCCGCTCTGTCGTGTAGTACGCAATGAACTTCCAAGTTATGTTCTTTATTACTCCTAAACAGAATACAGCCTGTGATAGTTCTTTCGATGCAGAGACTGAGATCAGCACAGCACTAAACGTGCATATAATTAGCGTGCACTCACTTTCGTTTGTGCACTGTCGTTTTGCCTTTCTATTCTATGCACTACTTCGAAAACGTAGGAGCGGAAAACGAAATACAGCACTAGGGCATACTTAATTACTTCTATTAGTGTAGTTTTACTCGTGGAATGTTTTAGCTCTCATTCTTGGCGACTTTATGGTGACGCCGTGCCGACGCTGAGAGAAAACTGCCGGGAACCGACTCTATTTCACCTAGGTACCAATTTACCTTGATCTTGGCACCGAAATGTCAACATCCGCGGAACAGATTAGGTTCCATCAGACGAGTTCTCCGCTCTCTAAGGCTTCCGCGCGATGCTCAAGGTTGGCTCTAGGTTGCCACACACTCGTGCCCAGCAGGCTGTCCGACGCCGGCGCTTGGTTGAAAGCGCACTTGGGCATTTGGAATCAAGTCTATATAAGGGTGCCAAATGCGTCCGCTATAGACAGACGCTCGTGAGAGACAGAGGAGCGAAACGTGAATGCGACCGCCGCGCAGTCGGGCAGCCTTGAAACTTTCCTGTCTACTGGTTGGATTCCCTTTGGAGTGACAAGGTATCCGAGGAATTCAATGGAATCGACGCCAAATAGACATGTCGCTGTGTTGATGGTCAATCCATGCTCCTTGAGTCTTGCGGGTAACGCATCACGTCGTCAAATTCGTCAGCCACCTCCGGAAAAAGTGTTAGATGACGTGAAGGTACATCCCGCGTTGTAATGTTATGCGCCGCATATTGAAGAGGGCTTCGGCATGTGTAAACCACACGGAGGGGTTCTTAAGCCAAAATGGCGGCAGGCGAACAGTGTCCATGGCTGCGCTGGAGCCCGGCACGTCGGATGCCGCCGTTGACTGAGGCTGTGAACTTGGGGCATCGTTGCTGGTAGCTGCAGCGTTTGGTTCGTTCTCCATCGTACGTACGTCCGGGCCACCAAGCTATAGGGGCGCGAAATGCGTCCGCTATAAGTCTGTCATTTGCGTAGCGACGCTAGCTCAGGGCATTGCTCTTTTTAGCAGACGATTGCATACACGTTCGATGAGCACTCGAACACGCTGCTTCTACGCTCTCGTCGAGCTGGCGTCTCTTCATGGCCGCGTACGTTCGTACATCGTTCTGAATTTCAATGCCACCATCTTCAATGTTGCTTAGCCCGAACAAAGAAGCTTGATGAAAGGAGATGTAGGAAGCATCTTGTAGATAGTGGTCGCTTTACGAGTTATACGTCATGGCAGAACGTCTGCTCGCCTATTCCGGCTACGTGCTATGCTCGTAACCATTTTACGCCTACATATACTATCGGTTAAGGAAGACAAGAATGTTTTAATGCAGATATAATCTCATAATCACGAAAAGTACTGTCATGCATGGACTTGAGGATTATCGTCGTTGACCATTCTCGTTCGGGTGTATAGTACTACTAGTGTCATGACATCGTCTCTAAGTCGAACTCCGGGGCCCACCGTCGGTCACAATGTTCGAAAGAACTTTCTGTCCTAGTAACTCGCTGTTGTCATTCGCCTCTACCAACTACCGAACTATCTGTCTTCTTCTTTTTCTTCTTCTCGCGGATAGGCACGGACAGGCACGGTGAAATGGCGAGACTGTGATCAATGTAGCCCTCGCTACAAAAGAATAGGAAAAAGAAGACGAAAAAAACAGAGGAAAAAGAAAAAGGAGAAGAAGCAGAACAAAACGAAGCACAAGAAAAGGAAGAAAGAGAAAGGAGATAATGAAGAAGACGACGGAGAAGAAGACAGGTAACTCGGTAGTTGGTAGAGGCGAACAACAACAGCGAGTTGCTAGGACCGAAGGTTTATTTGAACGTTGTGACCGGTGGTGTGGCGCACCGTTCTCCTTCCGAAGGCAGATGACTCACTGGTGACGCATCACCCATGTCTGGTTTGTTCTGGATTACCGATAAGCCTCTTCACTAGCCGCCCACTTTATTCCTGGCGCTAAGCTGTGAGGGTTGCAAACCCTAGGACGCAAACAACCTTGAACTTTCACTTCGCATTGGAGAGATTATTCCCTAAGCCGCTCTGTGCGCTTCAGGACAATGTGAAAAAAAAAGAAAGAACGGCTTACGCTAGGTGGAGAGTGAGAAAACCAACTTTTGTACTTTATTTTTTTTTAGAGAATCGTGTTTAATACGACAGAAGCTCATAGAATAGTCTGCAGACCCCTTCTAACTAGGACTGTTGGTGTATGTCCCTGAACACGTACATACGGCTTGGGTAAAGCGGGACTTTTTATGCTGTCATATTTTTTTCCCATTCGCTTTTGATTTTGAAAGTATAATAAGTTATTGGGTTCTTGTTGGATATTACGTCAGTTGAGTCTAGTTAAAGAACAATAACTGCCCTTGAGATCAAATATCTCTCTTTTCACACTGTACTAATGGGTCGCGACGTACTGAAATTTGAAGCACTTATTTACATCCATAACATTTAAGATACCGAAAAAGACACACAAGTTAGTTCGTTCTAATATAAACAAGTTTTCATGATTAGGAGTCAAATGCTGTGTGGAAGATCTCGAAGTTGTGTGTTTCACAAACACCGATTTGGCATTAATCGCGCCACTTTGTCGTCGTCTCACTCGTCACAACGTTCAGCTCAAAAACAAAACCAAGACTGACTGTTCGTCGGTTAGAAGTTCCAGATCGTCACCAATGCTGCTGTCTGAACATATCGATGAAGGCTTCTTTTCTCGGAACATCACCGCATCCGGCACTCTTCATATGCAGCGCCATCATGAAATATCAGCTGCCAGACTTGAAACACGCGCCAAAGGCTAAAGTACGGTTTTCTTATGGGCAAGTGCCACCCACAGGGGATAAAGTTTCAGTAAACGCACACGACGGCCGTAAGTCGTCTTTGACGGCGGAAGCAGTCCAACATAGAATCAGACTAGTGTGACTCGTCCTTGGAGATATTTGTACAGAGTCCGATTACGAATACAGCGCGACGTTGAAGCTTTACAGGTTAAACATAAGATTTAAATGTCTCTCAATTTTTTATGCTTTACACACAAAAATGACTGCAGTAATATTTTTCTTATAGTGCAGAGTGTAATAATTTTGCCTATTGTCTCTATTTCAGAGTACATTTCGGTAACACAAACTACTCAGGGGCTGCGTTTAGTTGTACAATAATTGTCATGCATACGCAGCGTTTGTCTTTTACACAAATGCGCACTATGCAACGCAACGGCCGTTGAACCCTTCCAAAATAAATGATCGATGCATGCACCAGTGATGGCAAAGAAGCAGTTCGCAAAATTGCTTTGGCAGCGGAATTTGAAAAAAAAAAAAAAGAAATAGCCACGGCAAAAATACTTCGCGACGGAAAAAAAATATGGTTTCAGTATTTTGTCTTCTCGATCAATTTTACAGAATTGAACAGAAAACGCGGAGGGCCTATGCATCTTTTTTTTTCTTCATTGGGCATTGCTGACACATTCTCTTGGAATATCGTGTCCTCGCATGTTTTTCTGCGTTCTTGAGCTCCGCATTCGTTGTCTACTATTTCCTTGTTTAACGAGAGAAAGTGTATTACGCAACTTTTCATTTATAATGTAAAGCTATAAACACTTTTTCTTATTGCTTGGAACAGCGTGCGGGCCGCTAGAGTGCACAAAGCTTCGCCTCCATTTGAAAATTTGCGTCACCTCAGATGACGCGCTTTATATCAGGTATATACTTTCTAAAAGTAAGGCACTTTATATACACAGCACTCTGAACAGTGAACCTTGGGTTACAACGACATATGTGCGTCATTCAGCTTATGCTCAACCTGACGGTTGACACTTCGCTGCATCACACTAAAAGAGCGTACTCGAAGGACGTGATGCAGCTGTATCCAGCCTACTGCCTTCTGCTATCCAGCGGCCGTACAACGCAAGAGGAATTCAACAAAAATGTTAATTTTTTAGTAATCGCGATTGTCTTACTCCAACCCATTTCAACTTGCGTGTACTGTCTTTAGCGTAATTCGTTATTTCTCAGCTTAAATTATATCTGGTTAGCTAAAAAAAGCAAGCACTAAGCATGCGATACTAAATACATTTGTCTTTAATGGGTTATAAGGTTACCTTGAGGCGAAGAACATCAACAACTGTCTCAAGAAAATCAAGTTAAGATTGTCGACGTTGCGGAGATAATCAGGTCAGTTAAGCGTATAACATTATTTAGTAACCTCACAACATAAATGTATTTTGTGTCGACACGACTGCGAGAGACCAGAATATTTCTTACTGGTGCTAATATCGTGACGATCTGAATATACTACCTATTTTTTGTTTGAGTGCTACATGAGCTCTCTCGCGGCAGAGGACCTAATACCGCTTGACCCCGACTACACCATAATACTACAGCACTACAGAGGTCTGGGGAAAGTATATCCAGAGCCACATAAAAAGCTCAGCAACGAGGAGGCCATAGATTTGAGGCGGCTTCAGATGGACACCTTCATTATTATACACATATTACACGTGATGCATCCCACTACATTCAGAGACGAGTGGCCATGGTGTGGGAGGACCCCTACCCTGTACCACATAACGTCGGCATGTAGTGTACATCAAATACAAACAGTTCGAAACCCAAATGAAAGGCAGTGGGAGACATTGCTGGCCGGCACTGGCCCGGATGATCAGCTCTACCTGTTCACGAGAGCTCGCAAGCTGGCGAAACTCAGTCGTGCCCTGAACTGGGGGCGCCAACCGCTCGTCAGAGTCGGCTGAAAAGGCGAAGACAAAAGATCAAGCGTTTAATAATGTTCACTCACTCACTCACTCACTCACTCACTCACTCACTCACTCACTCACTCACTCACTCACTCACTCACTCACTCACTCACTCACTCACTCACTCACTCACTCACTCACTCACTCGCTCACTCACTCACCTGTTTGCTACAGTTCCCTTCTTTGGCGTTCAAAAAATCGAAAATAATAAACAACAGAATATGTTTTTTTTTTAAATATGCTAAACACTTTTATTCAAGATTTCAATTTTGTTAAGATTTCAATGTTGAAGATTTCAATTTCAAGCATGTTCTGAAGCCCTTGCGAGGAAGGGAGTCTGGAGGTCAAGAGTAACTAATTAACATACAAGTTCATCAAAAAGGCTCAACATCATATTTCCGACGCTTTCCTACACTTATTTTACGAATAAAGGTACCAAATAACATAGGCAGGCCGCAGTTGAGGGGAAATATTGAGTAATAACGACATAAGCAATTGTGTATGATCGCAAGAAAATGTTATTTCTCTAATCGAATAAGGAAGAAAATCTAAATGTATTTCCGCTGAAACATATCCTGCAGAGTGCAGAATTGATCAAAAAGTTTTAGTTTACTTTTTAGTTAAAAAGCTCCTATTAGCTGGGCTGTAATAATTTCAAGGCAGTGGTAAAGCATTTTAGAAATTAACATTAACCATGTGATGAATCGCAGTATGCACATCATGCGAGTTATCACTTTGGTAGCATTTTTTGTGTGAAGCCAGTGTATAACGTCAGCGTCTGTGTAATTAGAGAGTTTCAGTTTAGCGTTAGCGTAAATAGCGGTGCTAACGGAAATAAAGTTAGCGTGCCGCGAACGACTCCCTGTCGGACCGAGTTTTAGTATAGCGTTTAGCAAACGCCACACAATCTATTTTGTATGGAGGTATCAACAGCTGAGGATATATTCGAAGTGCTTGCCAGCGCTACCTCGTAGCAAAGTGTTGACTGAAATGAAACAAGGCGGAGCCGCAGGTTGAGCCGCAGCGAGCCGAGACCAGCTCATCTTGAACTCGAGAGCAAAGCGAAACTTTTGGAAGCAGACGAACAATTGCGTGCGCTTTCTGCGCGATGTTTGGCCTCTTCTGAACTATCTACCATTCTGTCGGTGCCTTTCAACTATGCCGTCAAGTATCTTGAATGATTCGCGATATTTATCGATGTTGACATGGGCAGAGATTGACGAACTGCATCTAGGAGTGCGCGCTCGCGAGCTCGCTCGTGCTGACTTGTTTGAAGCGGACAATTTGAAACTTTACCTACAACGCAAAAGTGAGCCGACCATATACCGCTACCGTTCGAAGAATGGTTTAGTGGATATATTTTCTGTGGACCCTGCGCTGTTTAGGTTGCAGTTCCGTTTCGAAAAAGAGGAGTTTGAGCACCTTCACAACTGCCTTGCTCTGCCAGGCACTTTCACTAGCGCCCAAGGCGTTAAGGTCCCTGGCCGACATGCACTATGTATTGCACTGAGGCGGCTTGCGTATCCCAACCGCTGGTGTGATTTGGAACCGATCTTCGGTTTGCATTCGTCAGTGATGTCCAGCGTCACAACTCAAACTATTAGCTATATTGTTGGTCGTTTTGGACACCTTTTGAGAGATGTCAACAAGTCGCAGCGGTTTTTGATAGCACGAGCTGTGAACGCTTTCTCCGTAGCTTGTTGTACGTTGCTCGCAATTTCTGGCCTTAGCGACGAGTCCCTAAATGGATTCAGGTTCCGTACTTCTCGCAGAATTGCGACATCGTCATGAGCAGTGAACCGTATACGCATATTTACGTTGCACCGCGCTCCGACTCTGGCACTGGACATTTTGATTACGGCGCTTGTCGTCTGCTTTCGTCTGCTCGGCAGATTGATGGACGTATGCTACAAGAACCTCGCCTGCATGCCCCCTTGAAGTGAGACCTTGAACGTAGAAAAGATGCAATGCAAACTTCACAACGAGCTCAATACTCTCGCATAAAATGTAATTATATAATAGCCAAAATTAGTAATAACATATAGTAACCGCCGAAACGAGGCTTTAAACCAATTCGCTGCGTTCAGAGTGGATGCATCGTCGCAGGCGACTCCATTAAGCCTAGGAGCATTAGATTCCAGACCGAATTTCCACATCAAAGCTTCTTTACACCCTGCACATAATCGTCGAACCAAGATTAGTCAAATCGAATGATGACAGTACCAGTAGTTCTCCGTAAACGTGCCAACCGGAACTGCAACGACTATTTGTTCGTTTGAAGCGGACGGCTGCCCGATCCATGGACGCCGCCATGTTTTCGCTCTAAATGCGCAAAAGACGATCGCTAAATTCTCAAAATTGCGTGAACGCGCTAGCGCTATTTCTATGCTAGCGTTCAGCGCATGCGCATTTCCGTTCCGCTATTCCGCTAATCCCGCAATCATCGTAAACCCCTCTAAACTAAAACTCTCTATTATCGAACGCTTACGAAACCTTGCTACACCTCCGGCAGGTAGAATCACGAATTTTATTCTAAAACGATCCCTCATAAGAAAGCCCTGCCGTTTTCTACCAGTTTGATTTTTCTGCAAAGGCAAGACGCAAATGAAGAAGAGAACATTTGATGAATTATTGCAAGGATTTGAGCCGACATAAATGTTTCTAAACTTCTCTTACAACTACCATGCAGCAAGGATTTCTATATTGCTGCGAAACCAAGCTCAGACGCTCCCTCGTGTTCATGTGTGTAATATTCCGCTTTCAGTGTTTTGTTGGTCCCTGATATTGTAACGCATATTGCACCACCCCAAAGAAGTGCGGGTATTTCATAATTGTTGGAAGTGTCAACGCGTTAATAAAAATCAAATTTTCACGAATAATGGGCATATTGTCTTTGACGTGTTCCCTGTCTCGGGGCAGAATAACGCATATTTGTCACTATAAAAAGAAACACAGAAATTATGCGACTAGAAATATGGCTGCATTTAGGCTTCTCATGCTCGCGCTTAAGGGAACGTGAGCCAATAGAAAATATCAAATAGAGGACTATAGGAAGGTTCCGATGACAGACAGAGCGGCCTTAGAAATCATGAAGACCTCATGTTAGTTGATAACCTCCACTGTAAACACCTCGAGTAAAAGTACAAACTTTCCCGTTAACAACCTTGCCTTCCGGACAGGATGAAAAATATTGCGGGGGAGAATTCACGGTGAAAACTAGGCTCTATTATGAAAGGTTGCAGGTCAAACAGTGTATTCCGGGTTTTATACTGCTGTGTAAATTAGGCTGAAAAGGCGTAGAGGAGAGCCTCCCCGGTATTATTGTATGTCGACAATATTGTACTGTTAGCAGAAAGCTAGGAAGACTTTGAAACACAAAATATTTATTGTGGAGACGAATAGTACATTCTAGGCTTCCGTTGTAGCGCAAATAATTCGGGTCTGATGATTTCCAATTCTGTCGATCGATCAGGTGCGCATTATAAAAGCATATGAAATATCCACAGTGGAACAGTATAAATATATCCGGGAATAAATAAACGAAGGAGTGACATACATGGAAAATTATGAACACTATGTTATCACATAGAGGCGATCAGATGCCAGAATAATGAAACATAGGGCATTGCGGGGATAAAGCAGGTATCAGGTGCTGAGGCGTAATTGGAAAGGAGTTATGTTGCCAGGGCTTCCCTACAAAAATGCAGTTTCGGGCCTAAAGGCAGAGGTGTAGCCGAGCTTAGAAATTATTTAATGAGGTGTTCGATGATTAACACTGAATGTCCATGGCAAGCCAACTAACGAAGCGGTACAGGGTGATATGTGCTGGGCATCTTTCGAAGCGCGGGAAGTTAAGAGTAAAATATTATATGCAGAACGCTTGAGTAAAATGGACAGTAACAGGTGGGCAGCTTGAGTGTTTAAATACGTATTTCTAAAACGCATTGACTCCAAATGCAGGAACAAAACTAGAAAACTAACCAGCAGGTATGTAGCGCACAAGGGCGCAGAGACAAAGGCCGCTAAACCGCAGATAAAAACATGGGAGGCAAAAATGCGGCAAATGCTATAAAAAAAAAAGCAGTTGTAGAAATATATCGAAACTCGAAACAAATCAGATGAAGCCTTTTTTTCATAACCCTGTATGCGGTGCCCTACTTTTTGAGGCTATATCTAGGTGCCTTAGAACATGCTGCTACAAAATTAAATTTTACCAAGATGGCAAATATGCAGCATGTGCTTAATCAGTTGAAACAACTGAACACCTTATACTCGAATACGATGGTATCCATCTCGATCTCGATGCAGTTGCAGTCAGCTGCCTGAAGACAGTGTTTGGAGAAACCGTTAAGTGAATGAAACTACGGTGAAAATTAGCAATGATTAGAAGATGAATGGTTGAAAAACAGAAATATCACGGAAGTGTAGAAAGAAACATTTTATAACTAAAATGACAAAATCGTTCAGCGATTCCCAACAGCAGTCAAGATATACGCAAGAAACTCCCTGCATGGGGGAAACTGCAACTCCCCCTTTTAAAGGAGAGGCCCTTGTAATCAATACAATAGATCCATTCATCCATCCTATTGACCACAATACTACCGGAGCGGCTAATGAAGAGATGCGCTTTGACACCGTGCACGTGGTGAAGAAAGGTTAATAGCCGGGCCAAAGTGTTTCCGCTATTACAGGAAAATGCTTGAGAATCACGGTATGAAGGTGGTTATATGTTCTTAAGCTTCACACAGAAAAAAAAAATTATCGCAAGCACAACACGATTATGATGCAGCTACGGTTTGGGCAGAGTGTTTTAGCGATTTTGTGCGGCGCATTGCACGTGCTGTGCGATTTATGCACTTCAAGTAGTCACCGGTTGCTGACGTGCATATACGCTTCATTTGACCATCTTTTCTTTATTTTTCTTTGCGCTCCCTTTTTCCTGCAAAACAAAGTATTTCGTCAGATTGAAGATTTCAATGTTCTGTGATCAAGCGTTCTGCCCACAGACGTCATCACATGCTGACATGACCGTGGCATTATTTTGAAAAAAAAAAAGAAAACTTGTCCGGCTTGATTTTTGACGCAAGAGTAGATATTCAGTGCCTCTGTACATATGTTGGGTTTACACTGCGAAGTTTTTCGCAATATATCAGTGGTGCTGGGGCTTCTTTCATTGTCCTTTCAGTGACATATTGTTGGTGCTTAAAGCCTTTGCGGCGAGCATATATGTTTCTACTTGCTTTAATTATCGCAGTATTATACTACATTCACTTCAGGAAATCCATTCATTTTTAATGCCTAGCCGGATACGCCGCATCTAATTTACTGTATTTTCTAGAAACACAACTATACTGCTCTGAACCGTTCTGCAAGTCGAGCAGCAAGAAAAAGCTTCGTGTAGGTTTCTACAAAAAAGAAAAATAACTTCTGCGCTGCCCTACAGCCATCCAGGTGGCAATCTTTCTATCAGATGCAGCGCATACGTGTTTTACTGTTTGCATGCTTTTATTTAGCATGCTGTGTATGGACACACACAATTCTTTTTCTCGATAACTCTTATTACGAAAACTTTGCCCACGAGTGTGCTTCCTTCGATCAGCATCATGCACATAAAGGCAAGGGCACAAAGGACGGATAGAAACAAGCTAGCAAACGACACCACTAGTGGAATTGAACGGCGGCGCAACACGGAAACGGACACAGACAAGAAGGGGACACCACATGCGCACACACAGACAAGAAGGGGACACCCCCCCTTCTGTCCCCTTCTTGTCTGTGTCCGTTGTTCAATTCCATCATGCACCAACTCGCCCCCCAGGCCGTTATTCTGAAACACCACTAGTGTTTTTGAATACCTTTTGCTTCAGAAAATATGTTAATAAACAGTATTTTGAAGGTTACGCAAACGCACCGCGCACAGGCAGAGCAGGAGAGGCGAAGGGTCGGAGGCGGGCGCAGTGGTAAGGCGAAAAGAACCGCCACGTCCGCTTCCACCACTTTTGCGCCCTCTATGTGCGGATGGGACTACCGTAACTACCGAACCGCGCACGCCAATCCAGGAGACAGTGATTACGAGTATGTCTGATACACTTCTTATGCACTGCCTGTAGTTAGATCCTGTATGCCATCAACAACCAAAGAGACCCGAAACGGAAAAGGTCATCACTTCTAAATAAACTTTTTTTTTAATCCATATGAGAAGCATATAAGGGGCCTGCCGTCGATGTTTCAATGACAATTACCCCTTCGTAACTCACGACTTGGTGCATGAAAAACTAAGACCATGCACTCAATGGTCCATTCAGTCCATGTATCATTGTACCATGGTACTCGCACTCTATGGTCCATGGAATGCATGTATCATGACACTCAAATGTTGCTGCACACATGCCGTGCACCTCGAAGCGCAACGAGTCAGACTTTTTGTTTGCACAGCATAGAAAAACTGAAGGGCGGGACAAATGCTTTCCCATTTGTTTGAGTTCAAATAATTGAAATCTCCAACCGAGGCTGATTTAGCAGCATTCACTTTCGCCATGAGTCAAGTTTTAAACACATTATTGCTCGTATAGGGGTGTCAGTATATCAAGAAACTGGTCCTTGTGGGCAATGGCAGCCCTTTCGAAGAGACGTCCTTGAAACCTTATACATTGGGTGCAGTAAAGACTGGTGAAAAGTGTAATTTACGTTTACGGCATTTGTATCGCTCATAACCTTAGGGCAAAGCATGACAAGGTAAAGGAAATTGTATACTTTAATTCACTTGTTTACGTTTTCGTTTCATAGAGTTTGTTTTCGATTCACTCTTCTCAAGGCTTTGTACTGTAATAACGTTTTTACAAAACTGCAGTCTTTCTCCACTCAGAGAAAGAATGAAATCATGTCAAAGCTACGAGCGTGTAACGCAATCGTACGAGCATAAACTATGGCGAGACAGGAAAGAAACATCCAGAAACATTTTGTTTTTATTCTCCGAAAGTCTGAACAGGTACTCTTAAGGGAATATCATTCGAAAGATCGGAGACCGCAGCGACAGTTGATCCGTAGATCTGTTTAGACGCTGTGTCCAGAGAGTAGGATCTTCGACCCGATTGCTAAGATGGTGAGACCGACATCTCGAGAGGCGTTCGCAACTCAGCAGGTCCTCGAAATAACGCAGCGGTGCTTGTGGTAATATCTTCCTGTCAAGAGACATTCACGGGCAGGTGCCGATTCTGCGGGCAGTATATGCACACTTATACGGCATGCTGCGGGCGTGCAGCATGGCACAAATATTGACATAGGGAGAGCGGCGAAGCGGCCTGGTTCATCTGGAACGTGGAGCAGCCTCAGTGAGCCCTTATCCAGAAGCTCGGGCAGTCGCGAAGGCTTATGCTCTCCCGGTATAGGGTCTTCCACCCTGCCCAATCTCATTCTCAAAAACGTTTTTTCTACCTAAATAAATGATTTCTCCTTCTCCTCCTGTTCCTCCTCGTCTCATGGCGCAAATCGTGAATAATGCCTGACCCCGGTCCGGTGGACGCCTGCACCCATCCCCGTTGTTCGGTGGGATTGAGCCAATCACCGTCCACTGCAGACAAGGATGCCATGGCCAGCAGGCCATTCGCTGCTTTCTACCTCTCCCTTTTGAGCCTCCAACTTTCCTTCTCACGCTTCTTAAATAAATGCAGATTGAGAAATCTCCTTTCTCTAGTCTGCAGTCTCCCAGCTAAGGCAGCGGAGCTGCGGCCACAGAGCGAATGGAAATGAAAAAGTATATAAAAACTGTTATGTATAAAAGTAGATACGGCTTTTGAGGCCTGCCCACTATACAGACAGCAGTTATAATTTTTTCACTTCCCGACTCCCTTCCCCGTGAGAGAACGTCCGTTTTATTACTGTGGTTAAAAAAGGAAAACGTGCGTTAGTTTCAAGAGCTTGCGCTGAAACGCATAACTCCCTGGTTCTTAACCACCTGGGCTGCTATTTCTTTATGCGAAAACTGAATGCCTGGAAATAAAATTCAATAAACGGTTGTTGTGAATCTGTCCTCATAAGTTGCGATACCAGCTTAGAGTTCTTTGTCGAATAGCAGTCGTTTCTTGTAAACTTTGGCATGTTGCAACGTGCAGTTCAGTTTGTTGACAGTACAGTCGCCCAGACTAAGTAGCTTATAATGGTCTAAACGAAAAGTACCACGAACAACATACGGTATATCGAAATGAAGGCTAATCCCTGGTTGCTGCACACGGTGACTCAGTATCCACGCAGCCTTCTGGCATCTAGAAGCTCTTCTTGTGTCTTCACACGTTATTGGATTAGGTCGAATTTGTCACGAAATTGCCGCCGCCCCGTTGGGTTGCATAAACTAGGCTAAAAAGGATGGCACTTTATAAGCTTTTTGGGAGTGCTTCTCCTCTGCATTAGGCTCTTTTAGTCAAGTATCGTTATCAGAATATAGGCAATTATCATCTCCGTAACTTCATACAGCGGTCGCGTCGTTGACGCAGAAACCACTTGGCAGATTCGTAATGAGACATGAGCTGCGGGCGCTGTCAGTGTGTTCCCCGGTGCTGTTTGGCTGTTGCAAAGTTCGACAGCCCTGCTGCGTGCTATTTTGTATTTCAACAAGATGAAAGAGCCGAAAGGAATCCTTTCATTACTCTTGCATTGAAAGAAGTGCGAGGAGTTGGCATATTTGTATGATAAAATGATGGTTTAGCTCAGGCCTAGTATTTCGTACACATTTGAACAGTGAGGCAGCTCCACGAAAGAGAGTCAGAAAGAGTGAGAAAGGTTTGGTTTGTGGGGTTTAATGTCCCAAAACGACTCAGGCTATGAGAGACGCAGTAGTGAAGGACACCGGAAATTTGTACCACCTGGCGTTCTCCAACGTGCACTGAACACAGCACACGGGAGCCTTGCTTTTCGTCTCCAGGATTCGATGCCGCATCCTAGGGCACAGTAGCCAAGTGCCGTATCCACGGCGCCCTCCCGGCGGGGCAGAGAGAAATGCATTATAAGATACTTTTATGTATATGTTAGGCAGAATGATGCACGCTTGTTAATTGTGACAGAATTATCTTTAACAGTTTTCTGCGCTTGCAGTAAGTATTTAAAATGTCATAATAGCCGATCGCCTGGTTTTTTAGAATAATTTAGAGGCGAACTGGGTGGAGTATCGTAAGGCACTCGTTATAGACACGCTTATGTGAACTGTCTAAGATTAGTAAAACAAGAATTAAACGAAACGTACACCGCCAATAAGATGTTCAGCAGACATAGCCTTCTTTCGAGCCTAGTACAAAAGGGTGGGTCGGCTAGGAAAATTACTATGCTCAATTCTGGGAAATTCGGTAGATTCACAGGCGTATCGACGAATATAATACAGACTCAAAAAGAAACCTAGCGGCTTATAAACATCTACTGAAACATCGTGAGAAATGAGTTGTTTTAGTTTTAAAAGAAGCAGTGCATCCACTCAATTATTAGAGACATAAATACCAGGCTTGTGACAAGAAAGAAAGAGATAACTTTTTAGCTATAGCATTTACTCCTTTGTAGCCTTGAATTAAAGCTGAATCACTGCCGCTAGATTGCGATCAAGCGGCTCCTCCGAGGTAAGCAAAGAATGTAGAATCAAACCAACAACAAATGTGGAAGGTAGTGTTAATGGGCTAGCTGGTGACAGTTCAGCTTAGTCAAAATGCGCAGCAACGCACACCAACCCAAGAAAGGTAAAGAGGCTAAGCCCCGTTACTTTTCGTGGGTTCGTGTGCATTGTCGTGCCTCTTTCTTAAGGTCAGCTTAAGTGGCTTTAAATCCGATGGAAATTCAAACTTTCTGTGAACTGTTTAGCTTTTGTCGATAAAAAGTAGTTGCGGAGCAAAGAAATGCCAAAAAGAAAAACAATTTGCAGGCATTTTAGTTTACGCGGCCAAATGCGAAGTTTGTGCTTGAAACGTCGCATGTCAGATTTCAGAAGGATAAAAACAGCAAACCCAATGACTGGGGACCTCACTTGCTTCGCACTGCCATGGCCGGGCTAAAGGGGAGAGAGGCGCGCGCTCTTTCTTAGAGCTCGCGCCTCTCTCCCTTTTAGCCCGGCCATGGCACTGCAAAGTTTCGCACCGCTAACGCACTTTAAGAATGCAGCGTGTTAAGGATGTTTTCTATAGAATCAGTAGCCGGATTCATGTTCATGAACATGACGACATGCCATGCAGAGCACATTAGTGCGACAGTTCAACACACGCCGTGATTGAGTGCGACAATATTATAGTCCCTAAATACCCTCGCCAACCAAACTTAGTTCACGTCGCCAGAGGTTGTAAACACAGTCGCCGTGATACTTACGCTATTTGTTTCAAGGTAAAATGTTTCAGAGATCGAGACAGAAAGAATAACGCTGGAGAACGAATTGATTTACTGCACGCACAAAAGCTGAAAAGGGAAGAAGCAGCACGAGAACCTCCCGGCCGAGCAGACGCCTTTTGGAAGCTCCGTCCGCGTGCCAGTAGACACATCTCAACTAGGGCGCAAGCCTCCGGGCTCAAAAGGGCGGGCTCAAGAGTGGTTCTTAGAAATTTACCCGAGTTCTCATTTCTTTGGTTTTTTTAAATATCAGTACCTTATATTCGTATCTGTTCCCGGCTGGGCTTGTCTTTTGGGCTTGCTTTTCACAAATACGTCCAGCTCTACTGGGCCTGGAGTTTCAGTTCCTACTTTAGATCCACAAGGACCCGCCTTTACTGAAGTATTTTAGGCATGAGGTTCCCGGCTTTGATTATTTAGTGACTTGCCACTTTTTTACTCACTATTTGGGTATGTTTTTCGAAGACGCATCTACTCAGAGTTCTCGAGATGTCCCCGAGTGCCAAAGCCTCCTTTCCTTTACTGTTTCATGCATGTATGCAGGCAAGTTCCACTCAGGAAAGAATGAAGTAGAGTTAGCAGTGAGGGAAAGGCAGCTATAGAAACTCCTGCCCAGCGATATGACCGTACTTTGCAATATAAGCAACGCAGGTTTTATTATGAAACGGTAGGGGGTGAAGAAGTCGCAACATTGAGTAGTTTTGCTCCTTGTGTGCAACTCTATTAAGAAAGAATATTTTTTTCAATATTCTGCTACAGCAGTCGCAGCTCTTGTTTTATAATACCTTCTTTTAAACTTGATGGAAGTGAGCGCCATTTGCTCTATGAATATTCTGAGCAAGTATCAGAGTCTCGGTTGCCGTCTTCTGTGCCGCTGCAGCCAAAAAATAAACAATGTTTTCTCTCCTGACTGCAACACCTAGAACACACTAGTGTTGTTTGCAATCCCAAAGTATAGCTCTGAAAAAGGGCATGGATGGAGGTGCTGTCTTCTAAAAATGATCTGTTGGTAATACGTATTTCATGTCCAACAATTTTTGGTGCCTAGACTATGCTATCAATGAGAGTCTCTGCATTTTATCGATTGGAAACCAACCTACAACGGCGAATGTGTTTCTATTGCGCCCCTGTACATTTAGTAGAGGGAAGCTTGAATCATTGTTCCCGCCAGGGAACCCTGTCTAAGATCGTTACAGACCGGGCGAATGCGTTGTGCTGATGAAAATCCACACGGAGGGCGAGGGACAAACATTTAGCGAAGGGTGAGTGGTCGACCTTTAAGCAGGCCTAAAAAAGAGCTTATCGGTTACCAAGATGAAGAAACAACGAACGATTTTCGATTGCGTTCAAATTGACAAAGCTTCTAGCAAACATTCCGAACCACCTTTCTTTATTGCCCTCCTATTCTACTTGTTCCCATGGGAGGAAAAGCATTACTAAGATAAGATGTTTCATCGAGGATGGACACGAAGAGGAGGTACACAATGGAAGAAGCAAGTACACAATAGAAAACTTAAGCAGCACCGTGCGGAAATTACAGAGACTACATGTAATGCGCAGGAAAATAGACCAGTTCAAAAGGGCGGCACGCCTTCTCTTAACAACTCCGAAGAACACTAGTAACGATTGTTAAGCAGTGTTGAGCTGTCCTTTCGGCCACCAGTTCTATTTCTGATTATCGTCATTCCCCGAAAATGTTAGCTGATGGAATAGCAAGACACTTTCAGTGTTTATTTAGAAAAGAAGAGATTTAACAAACAAACGCTCCATAGATAAATGAGATAGTGTCTATAACGTTAAAAAATAAAAGCAAGAGCAAGTTACAGAAAAAGCTTAAACATCTGGAATTTCTTCATGAAAAGCAGCCGAACAGCATCCATTGTCAGAAATAGTCCTTTCCCACACCTTCAACTAAATATCTTCCTTGCCAGCTGTGTCTACCTTATCCTCCCAAATGTCCTGGTCTCATCCGCCGAATTTACTTTTCTGATCTTACTCAAAGTCGACGCCATTGCCCTTAACCGCTTTTGCTTATGTTACCTCCGCTTGTATACCGTGCACATGCCCACATCTCGTTGATTTCTATTTTAATCATTACTTCGCTAATAATAATAACAATTGGTTCACAGGAAGAGAAAGGCGCAGTATCTGTCACACTGCTTCTGTGAACACAATGTTGACAAATTTAATTCCGCAGGCAGCGTCCGCAAAATCGTGTCCGCAGGAGTTGTGAGTAATTGAGAAGTGATAGAGGTTAATGACTGGTTGCAATTGATAGAGGGTGCCGTAATGTTGCTGCCGAAAAATAATTAGGCGAAGAAGTTATTTAGGATTTAATTACAGGCAAAAAATATACAAGTTGTCCACAGCAGTTGTGAGTAGTTGAGACGTGGTAGAGGTTAATGAGTGATGCTAATCGATGGAGTATGATGTAATGTTGTGTGGGAAAAAATAATTACGCCGATAAATACTTAGCTAATTAATTAGAGGCAGAACACGTAAAATCGTCTCCGCAGCAGTTGTGAGTAATTGAGAAGTGGTAGAGGTTAATGAGTGGTGTCAATCGATAAAGGGGGACATAATGTTGTGTCCAGAAAAGTAATTAGGCCAATAAGTTAAGTAATTATTTAGAAGCAAGAAATATTACAGTAAAGGCAAAAAATTGTCTCATTAGCCAATGGCTTGGCGCCATATTTGAATGTACCAAATACTAAAATAGTTAATTAAATTAGTCAATTCAGGTGTCAAGGATGTGACGTAAGGCAACCGGAATTCGAGCCAAAAAAAGGGATAGGAAGAGATGGGCGCGCAATTTGGATGTGCCATAGACTAAAATGGGTAAACAAGAAGTGAATTAATGTGGCGTACAGAATGTGACGTCACGAAACTTGAAGTAGAGCCGAAAAAGAGCATAGGAAGGAATTGGCACGAAATTTGAAAGTACCATTGACTAAAATGGGTAAACAAGCAGTGAATTAAGCAATTTGAAGCAACCAACTGCAGCATTTGTGCTTTCGCAATGCTCCAATGCAGATTCTGACGGACGAACAAGCAAAAGGGAAACCCCAATAAAATGTTCTCTATGAGCCGCTTGCATGCTTTTGGGTCGATGATTGTGGCAACTTCAGTGGACAGACGACTGCAGTATTAGTAACAAATATGTAGCATGCATTGCCTTATTGTTCACATTCAATATTTCCTTTATTTATGTTTGATGGACTCCTAACTACCAGAGGTCATCTGCATACTTCACAGGCACGCCTCCATATAGGGCAGGACACATTTTTTTGGACATCTGGGGTTAACACCTCCGGCAACGCACTCCCTCACCAGAACAGAAGTTGGCCACCCTGGTGCAGTAATTGGCCGCTACCTCTCATGATAAGCTCCACAAAACCACGGCCCTCAGTCACCAGCGGCTGCGGAACAACTGACCACGGCGGCGGTCAGACCTGTGACGCAGCAGGGGGTGCTAAGAATTCCTGGCTCCGCTAGATAGGCCGCCATTGGAAACTGACCCTGGCAACATTTATTGATAGAACCCTAACTAGTGAAGCTAGTTTAGCAGTGCTGTTAGAGGAACTAGAGGGTATGATATGGGATGTCATAGGGCTTAGTGAGGTTAGGAGGCCAAATGAGGCATATACTGTACTGAAGGATGGGCATGTACTTTGTTATCGAGGTTTACCAGAGGCGACAACTTGGAGTAGATTTCCTTGTCAATAAGTATATAACGGGTAATATAGATGAATTCTATAGTATTAATGAGTGGGTGGCAGGCATCGTTATTAGGCTTAATAAGCGGTATAAACTGAAGGTTGTACAGGCCTATGCACCTACATGTAGTTATGATGACCAGGCAGTTGAAAGCTTCTACGAAGATATAGAATCGGCAATGCGAAAATTAAAGACGCAGTATACTGCACTAATTGGCGACTTCAATGCCAAGGTAGGGAAAAAGCAGGCAGGAGACAAGGCAAGGGCGACAGCAATCTTTAACTCTGAACGCCACTGCCGCATCGGTTACGCTTTACCCTTCGCGGTAGCGTGATAATTCAAAGCTCGCGCAGCACTGCGCCTTAATGGGGCCGCGCAATGTTGTCGTCTTGCTGTTTTTCGCGCTTAGCTTCTTTAACGCGTTCTGTTTTTCTCGTTTGCTTGTCGCTGCGCTTTTGTTTTTTTGCGCTGTTCTGTCACACGCTTATTTTTCATGCTGTGCTATTTTGAGTACCGTCTTTGACGTGGTTATTTACACTCTAATCCGCGGTCTGGAAACGTCCCCTCCTTACACGTGGAACGTTTTTGGCGGCCTGTGCTTCTTATGACCCTTTTATTGTTATCTTGTACGCATACATGTTTCATTCATAACGTTTTCCTCTACCTGCCCACTCCTTCAATAATGTCGTAGCAGTTGCAGTATGCATATATATGTACACACGCCTCATCTCGCTTGGCTTCTCATCTCATTCCTATGATAAATAAAGGCAAAACATTTATTCATATAACGTTACGCAAGCATTGCCATGTCCTTCCTTTGTTTTCAATTTTCTCTGAAAATTCTTATCAATGAGAGCGAAAAGGATTAACGAAACATTCAACACCATGCAAGAGGAGGAAGAAAACTGCTTTGTGTTATAGCGGTTGTTTTTTATATTGAAACTGCTTTGCTGCGTTGCAATATTAACAATTTGCAATATAGCTGCTTTGCAAAATTAACAATTTGCGTTATTGCTACAAAGTGGTAAAAACGTCCTCCAGGTGTACGAACCAATTTTTGGTTTTAGAGTTGCTCATCAATGGTTTCTATACGCAATTTAATGACCACAAAGCACGAATAAAGGCGGACATCAAGAAATAAGTATAATCTTTTCTGCAAGCTTTAAACAACTTGGGAAGTCGCTTGCTATGAATGATTTCAGCTTCATTATAAATTAACACATTTTACTTACCTGACAAAAAAAAAACTCCTAATGAACAATAAACGCTGTTTTGTTATTCAGCGCTTTCAAATGCCTGTAACAAGGATTTACAGAAGCAAATAAGAAAATTCTTGTACTTCATATAAACCACTCAAAAAGCGTCTCTTTTTTCCTATATTCTTGCTGATTTGATGCTTTATAAATTTTAAATGTTAAACCTAACGAATGTTTTTAGTGTGGGTTTTACCGAGGGATTGCATACTTGAGTGGTCATTATTTAGATACTAAAGCTCACCAATTAATATACTTTGCCAATGTTGGCTGTACCGCATTATATTTAGCGCCAACATTTTGCTGCGAAATTTAAACCTGTCAACTTCGATTGTGAGTACGTTGTTCTTAACGCTATTATCGACAATGTGGTCAGAAATATCGAACGCCAGAAACAGGCATTTCTACATTTTTCTTTTGGCTTCTGTTAGTCCATGGCTTCTTTCATATATTGACACCACCGATCACATTAAATAAGTGGATATCAAAAAGACTCTTACCTTATCAACTAAGGGCTGTCTATGCCACATTTCTAGGTAAGGAATCTGGGCAATCAAAATCAATGCATTTGTGAAAGCATGTATTTAGGGTCTGTACGTTTGATGAAAATATTCGATTGCAAAATTCGAGTGATGATGACTCTAGACTTCGCTACGCAGTTTCTCCCTGTAAATAATATACTTATAGTCCTATATATCTTTTGTCTCTTCAACAAATTATTTAGAGCGATCATGTACATAATGTTCACCTTGCTAAATGTCCTGAAGCATAGTCTGCGCTGATTTTATCTCGAAAATTTTAAATAAATACTTTTAATAATTAAACATTAACCTTTATGTGTTGCTTTACCAACATCCACATTTTAGCAAACGCTGGGCCCTGGCATGCAGTGATCGGATAAGTGGAGACATTTTCTTGGAAAATAAATCATGCTGCTTGAAGCACCTGTCTCCTTTCGAAAAGTGGATATAAAGTGGCAGTTAGTATATCCGGATTACATTTCAGAAGGTGTATGGAAGCTATGGACCTACTTCCATGTTTAAGCACTTTTTTATGGCCTGTGGGGAGAAGAAGAAAATAAGCAAACCAGAAGCATTCGATCAAGAAGAAAAAGCACTGCTCAGTGCAAAATAAATAAAAAACGATTTCGGCCATTGCACTCGAATAAATAAGGCAGGCGTTAAGCGAGAGAACATACGCTCCGTATCAGCACGGCTGGGCGCAATGTTTACGCAATCGATCTCCGACAAACTATGGTGCATATTGATCGCTGCATATTTGCCAGTTTATTTTTTCCCGTTTTCAAAGGCTCGATGCGAATTTGGCAGTCAGTCATTGCCTTGCATCGTACCCTGCTAGTAACCCCATTTTTTTTTCTGATCACCGGCTTGCTTCTTTTCGAGTCTTTCCCCAGCAATCAGACATTTCTACTAATTTTGCCTAATGAAACTAAATAAAGCCGCCAATGCTGCATGCATGTTCTTCGTGTGGGTTACGTTAGTTGGGAAGTATCGTCACCTTTACGTAAAGCGTTCGCATCACTCCGCCTTCAACCCGGGAGGACTGCTTAATTAGTACTTTTTACACTGAGTAAATGCGTGAGCACAGCGAATGTGACAAGAAAAAACGTGCTGCACTGCACTGTATGTCTTGGTGGCTGATGAATGTTCTCGATTTTTACCAGTTGCAGCTTACTATGCTGTTCATGCTTTCGGGGCTCGAAAAATAATTCGAAACCTATGCTAAATTAACTACCAAGTGTTTGCATTTGCGTTTGGCAAGTACAAGACAAATAGTATAATATAAATAACTCAACATCTTTCAACGAGATTACATTGGGAACCCTCAAGCAACTGCTATACACGTTTG